>NW_015150620.1:891014-933536 GCF_000732505.1 Cyprinodon variegatus
GCAACTTTTTAATTCAGTAAATAACATCTGTTTATTCTTGGTGAGGCCAAAAAAGATCCAAATTAAAATAGTAATAATAATCCCAACTATGCAGCCGTTTTTTTTTTTTTTTGGTTGCAATCATCATCAGTTTTTTAATTTTCAACTCTGATACCAATAGATGATACAAAGACTCCCCATTACCTGACTGGAGGGAGATGCTATGTGTATGTTTTAGTTTATCAACTACTTCCCAGTACACATTAGATGAAGGATCATGAGGCATACGTCCCTGCAGTAGATAAAGAATAGATCAGGTTTAGAAAAATGTTTTTTAAAGAAAAAATACTGTTTTATTTGAGGCATTTTGACTCAGTTTAAATGTATTTACAATAGCAATAATCCAATACCTGTTTTTAAAGTGCTGAAAGAGGCTGATCTTTGCCTCAGATATAAAGACTTGCATTTCTTTGATAAATAATGGCTTGGCGTTCTGAATTTTACCACAAAAAACATAATAGACTAAGTTGCCAACCAACATCATCTTGTGAAGTCTTTTAAAAAAGAATGCTTTTCAACATTATTAGATTTTGCCTCATTGATAAACTGCATCACCCAACAAAATTCAGCAATTTATATGTTAATATTTGTTTTTCTAATAGTCCAGAAAGTGCAATGCACAGTTTATAAACACGTGGTCTAAGATGGAATTATTGCTTATGATTACAGCGAAACACATTACCACTAATGGAAAATTTACAAGCCCATTTGTCTGAGGCCAACTTTTTGTGCATTCCTTAATAACCACAATTTAAACACACGCTAATAGCCCCTCCAATTCCCATAAAAAGACCATGGACTTGTTTTCTCTTTTCTTCTGCATTCATAAGCCCATTGCTTGTTGTTTTAGCTTTCCTTTTCCCAGGTAGGAAGATCTCTGTCATAGACAACACCCCCCTCCCGGCTGAATACCACAACAGTGAAGTAAACCTACTGCATTTTATGTTAAGGTGCATCTCAGGGGACACCTTTGCTTCCCTTCCCTTTACACCTCTAACCAGACATAAATAAAATATCATCATAAAAGTCTCTGACTCAACAAAAGTTCCTTAATCTCCCAGCATGGCTTTAGGGAGGTCTAGAGGGGAGTGAGTTTGTTTTTCATGTGTAAATCGGTGGACACAAGATTTTATGAAAAGCTAGTGTTTGGCTTTCTCCTACTTTGTAAAGCGATAAAAGGAAAATGGGAGGGAAAAAACACCCAGACAGGCAGACGATGAGGTAGAAAAAAGGGCTGAAAGAGATAACCAGAACAATCCTTAAGGACACAAGCAGTGAAAAAAGACAGCAGCCTCACTCATCCATTGAAGAAAGGAAGAGGTGTAAAGGGAGAGTGAAGGAGGTCAGAGAAAGAGAGCGCAGGTGATGGTATTATGCTGCTTGTGTCATAGCCAGATAAAGGCTCCTTTGCCGCCTGGCTGTCATCTGCATTGCATACAATATCCCTTTTATTCACAGTATCACCCCTTTCTATTTTGCTTCATCTGCCACCCTGGTGGAGCAACTCCCAATGTGCTTCACTTTTTCTCTTTCCATCACACCGCTGCCAGCAATACTGCATACATCATTCCCTATCATCCTCTGTTCTATTCCTTTTTATGCTCTAAAGAAAACTGTATCTCGCACACGCTGCTGTCCTTTTTTACACACACAAAAATCAAGTATTCCTGTTCTTTTTCTCTGCTCGTTCTTCTGTGCTTTTGTGCTGCCTCCTTCATCTGAAGCAGATATTAGAATATCTGTATTTAAGTCACACGTTGCTTCTATTTTTTTTTTATTTGGCAAATAAAGCAAATCACTGTGATTTTATGCTTAGTCCTATGTTCAATATTGTTGTCACTCCCTTTTCTTATTTTACATTTTGATGATTTTAATAAAGTGAATTTCAAATCAATTCTAAATATTTAAATTCAGGTGGTATCAGGGACATTGTGTCACACAACCTTACAGCAAGTTTTAGCTTTAAAAGTTGAGTTACGTTACATTTTTCATAAGAAAATCCCTGATCCAACGGAGCTACTATTTCTTTGAGTGCTGAGCCCAAAGGGAGCAAATCATTTCTCCATTATATTCAGTTGTCATTTAGCCTGAGATGGTGGCCACTATCAAGGGACAGGTGGACCCAACCTAATGTTTGGTCTGCTGAGTAGAAAAACGTTAAATCTCTTGAAATCATTGAAATGGTTTGAACAACAAGGTAGAGATGAAGATGGACTATTCCTGCCACTGTATGTCTCTGAACCCTCTCAAGATGTGCCTAAATACATATAAAAATATTTAAGGCAAGCACAGGATACAGGGAAAGATCTTTACAAACTGTGTCTTGTTTTATCTGAAAATGAAAAAAAAAGTGTTATTAAGGGATTTACAGCATAAAATACTTAATGTATCATATGAGCATGTTGAAAGCATACAATAGAGCTAACACAGAAGAGTGTTATGATTCTGGGCTACCTGTCTGCGTGCTCTCTCACACTCCACCTGCACCCCTGCAATAAGGATCATGAGTGAGCTGTGAGCCTTCTTTGCCTACTTTCCTGAACCCAGTTGTCATTTCAATGGATTTTACTGTCGCACCTTGCCTACACCTGACACCTCATTGGCTGCCGTTTTCTGTACATCAACCAAGTTTCTACCCCACGACTTGCACCTCTTGCCTAGCAGTCTGATTTTCTGCCTGATCTGCCTCCCTTGGCTGCCCCTTACTTCTCCAATGGATCCTCCTCTAATCTAAGTGAGTCAGCCCAGTGCTAAGGTTAAAGCTGCTGGTTTCGGCCTTGACACAGCCTACTGTGACGTCATCATCCTCTCAACTGTTGTTTTCTGCATCAATTCAGAGCCCAGTGAACTACTTATTATAACCTTTGCCACCAACTGGACTCTGAAAAGGTCAGTGGTGTTATTTCTGAGTTTTCTGTCCTCCATCGAATCCTCAGCAGCCACTAACCTCTTTCCCTCTCTTTGTATTGTTCCTGAGGGTGCTGCTGGCAGTTTTCTGTTTCCCACTGGAGTGTTTATTACAATCAACGGTTTACGAAGTACTGTACTACTGGCTAAAATATTGGGTTGTCTGTCTGTTACCCACAAAATAGGCTTTTGAGGAATAGATAGTGTGGTATATTGAGCTTATGGGCTCTCCGTCGTTTTCCTATGTTCTATGTGATATGAACCGGCCTAGATAGACACGAGCCACAGTTGGCATGTTGTAATAATGTTTATCAAGTATTTCAGTAAATGTGGTTAAATGTGTGCAAAGTGTCTCATCATTAATACACATCAGATAATAAAACATATATGCAAAAACATTTTGGAAAAAATCCTGATATCTTGTTGCTGTAATGACTTTGCATTATTTTATACATCTTTTAAAAATTATCTCTGTCTTAAAAGGTTTGTCTAAAATTTTGATTTGCCATTTAGATCAATCAAATATCTTAAAACTGTAAAAAAACTCAACTAGACTGTAACATATAATATAACATGTATTAAAAATGTCGTGCTAAATGGATTCTCAGAGTTCAGAATTAAATGGCATATAACATCAATAGCCAATATTTTTTTATTAACATTTTCCAGTTCAATTCCAGCATTTAGTCTTCCTTAATAACGAAACAGTGACTTAGATTTTTACATGAAATTTACCCTCTGCATGCATATGGGGCTGTCTGACGGAATCATAGATTTGACAGATTTTTCTTTGTGGAATAGCAAGTAAAGTCAGCGCCTTTGAAACGGGGGATTACGGTTCAAATCATGGTGGTGTCAGGAAGGGCATTCAGCTCTGCCATGTGTGCGTGCAAGTTGCTCTGACCTGCAGTGGCGACCCTGCAAAAGGGAGTTTAATTTTAATCTGCATGTTATGAGCTAAATTCCCATAACAACATGGAAGAACTAAAAAGACAAAAAATTGCTCATTTAACACAGATTAGGTGGGGTTTTTTGTATATTTACCATATGAAGTCCTATCCCATTAGAGTTCCGTCATTTTTTTCCACCATTTCATGTTTTTAAAATTACTTTCATGTTTAATTTAATTCCCTTTTTGTGTTTCTCACAAAAGTGTACAATACATGCACTTGTATGCATTCAAGCTAAAGCCACTTAACCATGAAGAGACAGGGCGCAGTTCATTGCTCACCTTGGCTGCCTGGATCAATGGCGGCGTGCCTTCTCCAAATCTCTCCTACAAACATACCTGAATAAACAGACACAGAGCATTTACACAGGCACTGATAATCCGCTAATCCTTATAACCTGCTTTTGAATCAACAAACACTCACCTGCACTCAGGAGTGAAATGCACACTGATACTGTTTACATATAGAGACACATTTAGGGACTTCACACCTACACACTAGTGTTCGAATGCACACAGGCACACACAAGTGACTTTTCCCTATTATCCTCTGTGACCTCCTCTGAGGGGTATGGTTGATAGTCCCATAGAGGTTAAGGGTTAATAGGGATTAATGGACTGCACACACACACACACACATTTATGCAGACACACATTTATGCAGATGCACACACACACACACACACACACACATATGAAAGAATTCCCACTCTGATGAATCTACAGTCTTTTATACATCTTTGAAGTGAGTGTATGTAAAGTGTGTGTGAGGATGAGTTTGTGCAGTTTATTATTCGACAGAACTTATCATGTAACTGTCTGCTGTGCGGCTTTCCACTGCTTGATGAGATAATTGAAGCATGAAAAATCCGTATAGAGGATGTCAAACTCTTAATGGGCCGAACAGCATGGACACTATGAGCACAGCACTCCGTGTCATACAGATTAGAAAGATTGTATCACTAGAAAGACGATTGCCTCATTTTTAAATTTTTATCAGTTTTCCAATTTAATGACCTGTTTAGGGATAATAAGACTAGATAACTGTCTGTCTCAGCTTATTTAGTTTTTAACATTTTGCCATTTAATTATTCCTCCATGAATAAGCTTTTCAACAGCTCATAAGTACTTTAATGCATGATTTATTAAGGCAAATCCAGGATGGCAATTATCTTTAATTCAAAATTATCAAGCATGCACCATGTTATCTTAAAACCTTGAAATGGAATCCTGCAAAATAAGAGAGCTTTGTGCATTAGCAGAAAACCCTTTTTTACTCTTAAACATGGCATATTTGTCATCAAGGCTTCTCATCAAAGGATTAAAAAATATAATTCATTAAAGGTGCAATGTGCAAGTTTAAATGTTAAGTAATATTTCTTTTCCTATTCATGCCCTTACAATTGCCCTACATGTACAGTATACTGTAGTTACCTTTCCTCTATAAGTTGCCTCACAGACAAGAGAGATTGATTGAGGTTGTAGGTGTTGGTGGGTAGTAACTGAATAACAGTTTTATTGTACGTTAACTGTCACTTTTACTTGATTAATATTCTTATGAAGTTTTACCTGCTTGAGTACCATTTCTGGCTAGTCTGCCCACTGTAACATTTTCGTTACGAGCTAGCCTCAGGTGAATGTACATTGAATAGGGTACCATTTTAGGAAATATTTTTTTAATTCTTACTTGTCATTTATTGAATGACTACAATATTTCGGTCGTCTACCAACCTCTGGGTGTCATACACTGCATGCCTGGTTAACCCTCCACTCTCCTCCATGCATAAAAACAAAAAATGACACAAATGGAGGGGTCATCACACATTGAAATATGGCAACAAAGCTAAATGGGCTTGAATTTCTTATAACCAAAGAAGACTTTTTATATTTTCTCTTTGTTTCATGTTTTGGAAATCTGACTGATGTAGCACTTTTCATTTTTGTACAAAAAACTGTGTTTTATTGTACACTCTGTGCATTTATGTCCCCGCTCAAACACCCTCTGTTTTTAAATGGTACCAAATAAGGGAAACATTCTGAAAAAGCAATAAAGTATAAAGCTGAAAATATTGACCTAACTGATCCCTGTTATGTTGCAATTAACGACAATAGAATAATGCAAACCTAAAATGTTTGACTTTACAAATTGCATGAGCATTTAATAAGTACGTTTAATAATAATGAACAAATCATCAAGAATTTCCAATGTATGTTGACTTTACAGATACAATGGCCTCAAACGTGAAAGTAAAGAAAAAAATTAAAGAAAAAAAACACATGGGGCTTTAAGCTCTAAGTCTCCCAGATAAACATCTTTTGTCCTCATCCTACTTCTTCTTTCCACAGACTTTACGACTTGTTACAAAGCAGCATTTGCTCCCAGGGTCAACGATAGCAGGTGTTAAATCACAGCATCACAGAGGACACCTTGTATGGCATCTCCCAGATTCTGCCAGCTGTGACAAAATGGCACAATTTGATGCTCTTAGAATGAGAGGTTGGCTTGACAAAAGCTAAAGGGCTTACATGCACATTCACTTGGCAGGCAGTCTACACATGGAAGAGCACACACCGCAGCAGATGCACTGTGAAAGAAAGTGATGGTGACACCAAACACCAACAGCAGATCATGCTTACTTTGTTACTTTTTGCAGCTGCTTTTAACATGTCAATTTTTTAGCCAACTTATTTAATGAACTGACCCTAACTTTATTTGTTAGGATTTTGGTAAAATTAACTTGAACTGTTTTATCCTTCAAAGTTTTTCTGTCTCTCTAACAATGTACGTCCTCTCAATTTCTCCTCCCCTCCTTCTCCAGGTGCGATGGACAAAGACAGCAGGCAGTGCTTCAGACAAGTTTCAAGAAACATCCATTTACAACGAGACACTGCGAATCGACAACATCCAGCGGGTGCAGGGGGGCCGCTACTACTGCAAGGCCGACAATGGGGTGGGGGTGGCTGCCATCAAGTCCATCCGCGTAGATGTGCAGTGTAAGTGGGCAGGGAGAAAAGAGGAAAAGAGGACCTTCCTTCCACTTTTAGACCACAGCAGACTCACTGCAGCTATTCCCACATTAGAGAAGGCCAAGATGGGATGACATGGAAAGATAGTAGCAGGAAAGATGAAAGAATGATTGGATGGATGATAAGATTACAGGTGGGAATGGTTTCCAAGAGTATCTGATAAATTACAGTTGTAGGATGAAAAACATGCTGGAAGGATTAAGGTTGGGAAAGCTGGGTAGTAAAATTTAGCTTAATCAGAAAATGCTGTGAAACAATAATATTCTACATAATAAAAACTGTATCTTTTTTATTATTATTTTTTTTATATTACTTTATGTTGTCTTTTAAATTATAGTAATCCATTATAAATGTTCTCTTTTATTGGAAACACTACACTTTCTATTTCAAAACAAAATTTAAATTTATCCAAATTACTTTAAAAATAAAGCTAAAAGAAATAGGCTGTAAAAAAACACAAAAACAAAAAACACTTTTTCTTTTTCTTTAAAAACTAAAATATTTACAGAATGGAAGATGCTTAAAGACCCAGTACTCATATGAAAATATATATATAGAATTATAGTTTTATAGTTAAAAAACTAGTATTTCTGAAAACGGCTTGAAAACTTCTGAAAACTATGAATATTAAAATAGAAAACCATATTTGTCAGATACTCTTGGGAAAAAGTGAAGCCTGTGGGACCTAAAGTGATTTTTTTTTACAGTTAGTCCAGGTGGCACGGGCTCCCTAACACAATGTTTCTTGTTTAATTCTCAGTAGTAAGGGGATAACCATTTTTTTTGTCCATGGCTTGGAGCCAGACTAAGAGTCAGACCTTATCACAGCCAAATTTAAAATGCAAATCTGAAATCAAACGACAATTATAAGACTACTTCCACTTCAACCCCTCTCTGACCCATTGTTTAATTCTATCACTTCTCTTGGCTCTGAGACAAAACAATTCTAGATCGTATTGCAAATCCCTGTTTTCAGAACAATAGGAAATAACTAGAGAGTAACCTCCTAGTAAAAGTTTTTACTTGAAAGTTTAAAATGAAACTACTGAGATTTAGAACCCCCTGTCATGATGCACATGGCTCTTTTTAAGATCAATAAGTCAAGGATCATCATCATCGCTGCTCTGTCATTTAATGAAAAAGAAACTCACCTTCGTATAACCTTTTCTGTTATAGCTCTTTAGCAACAAATCCTATTAATTTTGCATTACCTAGCATTTGACAGCTAAAAAGCAGCATTGTGTTATAGGGGTCCTGTGCTGCTGCTTGTTTCACTGCCCCACTGTCCCAGTGAGTCATGGGTCAGGTCATGGTCAAATGTTGTTCAACACAGTACTTCACTCATCCACATTATTCCTTTTTTTAAACCCTAAGTTCGTTACATATTAATCTGTTTTTATTTTCTCCCTTTACCAATTAAATCACAAAAACACTGGATTTATAGACTTATAGAAAAAATGTTTTTCTGAGGGTGTTGCAAAATGTAACACCAATTATGCACTTTTTGCATGAAAGCATTTTCATGGCTTTGAGTAAAATAGAATGCTGTTTCCTAAAGCAGCTAACCATTCCAAGCATGCACCACAGGAATCGCACACACACACACACACACATGTTTGTGCCAGGCTTGTCCCTTTGAGATTCATCATTTAGCCTTGACCCTGCCTCAGCCTCTTAACAAGGCTCTCCCTCCCTTATTACTCCAACCCTCCTTTCTGCTGGTAATGTTAGTCCTCTCCAGGAGTTGGCTCTGTCCTTGCTGGGGATCTGGTAATTGCAGGGGGCACGGGTAGTAAACAGGTTGCACTGTGAGTGTAGTTGTGACAGGAGCTTTGTAAATCTAACCAGCTCTGACGGTCAATGCTTGTTCAAACCCCTGCCCCCCCGATGCGTAGACCCCGTGGTAATCATCCAGGCTCGCTTCACTGAGCATCTTTAGGTCCAGGGCAATGTAACAATTAGCCCAGGTTACCAGAGAAACACAGAATGAGTAAGGGAGCTGAAATGGGAGGGCAATACAGATCAGAAAGTAATTAAAACTGATAATAGAAGAAATAATCTTTATTTTATTATGGTGGGGAAATTCAGATGTCACTGAAAAAGCAATAAAAACATATATACAAAACTACAAAATATGAAAAGCAACAAAAATAAATAAACTTTGCAGGTATTAAACAATGAATTTTCAACAGTATGAAACATCGGCAAAATTAGCTTATTAAATTTTAAAACTATCTTTATTTCTCTTCTCATACTTTTAATATTTTACAGTTTTTATATCCTCCTAATCAATTAATAAATGTCAATGATTCATGTTACTTTGCATCCAGTTAAAACTGTACCTACTCAGAATCTCTCTACTAAATCTTTTTTTTTTTTTTATTACCTGAAAGTGTATTTGCTTGTGAAAACCCATTAACCCATTGAAAGCCCCAAGATTAGTTATACCAGGGTAACAGGACTCATCTTCCACTTAGTAATATTCCCTGGGAATTCACCAGTGTTGTGTTTCTGTTATTTTGTAAGCATGAAAAAAAAAAACAACCTGCAGTACATCTTGAGTCCAGCAGGTAGCAGTAATACGAATAACAGTCATAACAGTGTTTAGTCTTTAAAAGTGGCTATTATTATCATTTCTGTTTTTTCCCCCATTTTTTCCAGCTGACAAATAATAGTATATGACTAGCTTTAAAGTTATACAGTTAATTATTTCCTTCCATTTCTAACGTATATCGCTTGACATCAAATTTAAAATAATGATTTGACCTTTTTACATTTTAACCAACCTTCCTCTAGCTAGGCTTGAGTTGTTGTGTTGAATCTGCATATTAATTTACAGAAAAAAATTGACTAACACTCTTATTTTCTTTTATTTTAATGGTAAGTTAAATCTGTAATATCTACTGCACAATAATAAAATATTTTTTGTCAACATTACATATCGTAAAGAAAATGCACTTTTACAGTCAGTGCTCAGTTTGGTCATTAGTGGTGCAATAACAATTTTCTTTCTGAACTGCAGTGAAGCAGTTTAGAATTTATACCTACATTAACTAAGGATATCAAAATGTTCTGGAAAAAAATATTAAATGTATTAGTCTGCTATTAGCAGTCTTTATCCAATGCTTGAAGTGTTATATTTACTTAACCACTTGAAACAAAGGTATGGAACCCCTGAGAAGCTGGTGGGGTGAGGCAGTTCTTAATGGGGATTCTCAGAGCTATACCAGGTAGGCTTACCTAGCAAAGCAGCCAGACTGAGCTGTCAACTGAGATTTACGCTCCATCGAAGTACAGTATGATTAAAAGTAGGATCATAATCTTGATAAACTGTCCACAAAATTGATTTATGTGTTCTTTGTTGCTTAAAAAAATCTTCAAATTAGTTTTTGTGACAGACCAACTGACTGGCCGACATAACAGCTGCAGTTAGAGGAGAGATCTAACTAATCAGCCTGACTAAGCAAGCAGCTAGATAGGCCTGCAGCACAGAACTCTGATTTATAAGTAGGCTAATTCTTGATAAAGTGACACAGAGGAAGAATGGAGATTTACTTTTTTGCTTAAAAACATCATAAAACTAAGGCCAAGGAATCTTTAATTATCTTACTGTACCCCGCTTGAGGGAACAAAGCCCTGGCCAGCCAGCCTTACTTACACAGCCTTACTTACACAGCATATCAGTCTGGAAAGTAGTGAGTAGACGATGATTGCAAAGTCAGGACTAACAGAGTCAGTGAAATCTGTTCAGAAATAATCAAATAGTAATGGATGTTGTGCAATAATATCCTTTTTACAAAGCAACCAGTGTGAAAAGCAACAATATAGACAGCTCATTCAGACATTAGAATGGGCATTCATAAAAAATTATCCATTGCAATTACAATCTCATGAATAGTGGTTACAGAAAAACGCTGTTACATTATGGGCCCACCTCCCAAACTGTGATTGGGAGGTGAGCCAGAGTTAGACCAGAGTTTTGAGCTTACCAGACTGACTTACACCCCTTCTAAGTAAATCTGACCAGGCCTCCGGTAAAGTGAAATTACCCAGCTAAATATGTATGGAAGGCCTACACTGGCTTTGAAAAGCCCCAGGCTTTTAGAAAGGCAAGGGAAAAGGAGCTCAATGTTGCCAAAAAAAAAATTTTTTTTCATTTATTATTATAACAACAGCTTGCATTTAACTCTAACTGTGAAGAACATACGTAACATGAAATTTCTAAGTCTTTCTACAATACTGCTAGAAAACTTTAAGACCCTTCATTCTGTCCCTCTTTCCCTTATAAAACATTGTAAGTGATGGGAGAGAAAATCAGGTCCATGTTTTCAACGCTTAGCTGTGTTTCTTTACCAAACACAGTTGGAGTTTGCTGTAGTTCAGTTCCATGACATTAGAATTTATCTTTGTTTTTATATGATCACAATGATGCAATTAGCTGCATAAAGCATAAACGCAGATGTCATGTGCAAATACCATCTCTTTGTTTTTGCATCATGCAGCCTAATTGCATGAAGCACTTGTGCATGTTTTGTGTTAAGATTATTGCAGCAATGAAAGACTGACAGCTATGCTTAACTTGACAGTTTTTTCTCACAAAAGCTACAGTATATAACGTTTATCCAAAATTTATTTATTTATTTTCAATTTTTTTTACTTTTATGAACCTTTGCATCATTTTAATATCAAAGTTAAATTGCATGAATTTCAAAATGCTTTCTTCAGAATTGCTTTGACAAAGCGCCTATAATACACAATGCCATTGGGAACCTAGAGTAGACATTATTTTGTATGATTTTGTGCAAGTAATGGCTGATTATACTATAGAGTGGATCAGCTTAAGAAAAAGCAGAACAAAACTTTGTAGTAAAGTGCACAAACAAAAAATATCACTAAAGGTGAATTAAATTAATGAAAGTTATACCCCATAGCAGTGCTGGGGAGCTTCCTTGCATTTTTATAGACTAGGATGAGATGCTGCGTTAGAGAAATACATTTCCAAAATCAATGAACAGGTAAGCCAGGCTGCCACAGATTTTGTTTGTTGAACTTGTCAAAAACTATACAGTGCTATTGTTTCTAATGTCAGGCGCCATCCATATCATCCATATCATAGCAATTATCCAACAATAATAGTATCTACTCTTAGGCAGTGTTATCAGAAAAGTTTATCTGTCAAATGAAGCTTTACTAAACTTGAGTTGCTGGATGCCTAAACATGAAATATAAATTGGTAACATGATCCATTGTATGTTTAATTCTCTAAGAAATATTTGATCATTTGGGGGTTCTAAAACAGTACTGGAGGCTTCTCCCTAAAACATAAATTTATCCATAATTATACATTAAAAAAGAAAACAATGACATGGTAGTAAACTCATACCGGTCAGATGTAACTGAAAACTGGATTCCACATCCTTTATCTATTATACACATCTCATACTAGAGGTACATAAAAAGCGAGTCCCATACATTAAAACCATTGCTTTTGATAATCTGAATACTGATAATCTGAATACACATGCAGTTGTACTGAAATACACAAGGCTAAAAGCATATACGCACACATTCTGAAGTGTTAGAGTGAGATGTTCTGTAGGAGAGACTGAGAAAGTGAGAAATGAAATGCTAGAGAGCTTACTGAAGATACAGGGTGATGTAAAGGTTTTACTGACCGGACTTAAGAATATTACTTCAATATGTAACATGATGCTGACAACTTCTTCTGATTCATTTTATTTTTATGTACAGTACAGTACTGTATATATACTTGCGCATTTTTATTTCTTAATTTATTTTTGTTATTTACAAAATACATTGAGGATTACTCATTACTGTCTTTAATTAGAATCGTTTGAGCATATATATTTTTTTTAAAGTTTTAGTGTACATTCTTACCACAAGCTCTTCCACACAATACAGACTTCAAAACTGTCTTTGCTGATGATTTTGTCTAAACACATCACCCACTCATCAGCCATCACCACAGAACGCCCTGTGTGTAACAAATGCTGACCAATGACCTGGCACTCTAACCACTGAGACAGTGGGACATTGAGCAGGCGGGGTTTAACTTTGAGTAGCCTCTACTGATGGGATGGACTTGGTTCAGAAACCCAACCAATGATCCATGGTTTAGATCATAAAATCAAAGGGTTAATCTATAAAAAGTAAAATGCTTATGTAAGGTTGTCACGTTGGATTTAGCATCATAAAAAGGTAAGTAGGCAGATACTGATATGCTAATATGCTGTAATAAGGTTTGGGTGAAGTTTAAGCTATTGGTGCATGTTTTAAATGGGAATACTTTGATCCTATTTATTCCTAACACTTTCCTTTTGGAAACTTCATTGTAAATTTTATTCAGAACAGTTAATTGTTTTCAAGTTTTTGCCTTTTTGTTCAATATTATTTTCTACATCCAGCAGGTCTTTGTTATTCTGAATGATTATTTGAAATAACTGTGAGTACCAGCTACTAAGCCTTTAATTAAGTTAAGATTCTGATTTAGCACTTATCAAATTAATTCACCAGCAAATGTGGATATTTAAATAAGTTGCAGAGTTGGGTTTGAATCCATATAATGGCAGTTTTTTTTTAGACAATTACACAATTAATCAAGCTTCAGCTTAATTTTAGCACTGAATAATCGTCAATCAAACCAGAAGTGAATATGAAAATAAACACAGAAATTAAGAGCTGTTCGATGATAGTAAGCAATGATGGAAATTGAAGCCACAGGATATAGCCCTTCTAAGGAAACCGTGTGCAACATATATGGTAGCATGCCATTGTGAGGGCACCAGAGCAGGGGCAAGGGTCCCAGAGCAAACAAAAGCTAACAATTTTACTCGGGAGAAAAGGAGTGTTTTACTTTGCCAATGATTTCTTTGGTAGGCAGTCTGCACAGTCCTCTGCTGTGGCTTGGCTTGCAGCAAGAAAGAGAAGATCAGGCGATAACTGGTCAGATTTGTTGGCCAAAGTAACCAGGGCCTGTGGTTAAGTCGACTCAGGGAAGGCATAGGAATTTCTCATCTCTGATGATCCTAGGATCTTCTTGGCTTGCTCTGGAACTCAGGCAGTGGTCTCTCATTTGGAATTCATTGACTTGGAGGCAATTAGGGACTTGGCAGATGATCAGTTCATACAGACTCCAAGGTTAAATAAGATTTGCCAGGGAAGATACACCACCACAGAGTTTACCTTTTTGTTTCCAAACACATGGAGCTCAGCTAAGTGAGGAGACATCTGCAAAAGAAAGTGTACGATGAACTCTGTTCCTTTTTTAACGTATGGTGTGTGATACAAGGGATGCTGAGAGATCTATTTACAGTTTATCTGGAGTAAAAGCTTAACACCCAACAGCCTAACATCTTAGATTATCCACTTATAGCTTTGACATATTTGGGCTTAGACTACAAAACTGCTGCAAGAAATAAAAATGGTACATCACCTTATTTAGCAGTACTGCAACCGATACTGCAATGTTAACAATATTTAGAGAAAACTAAATATGTTAAAAAAATCTTAGCTAAACAGAATATAAAGATACCGACACAGCACCTGGAGATAATAAATTAAGCTTTCTGCACTCCTAGAGACTCTAAGTACCCAACAGAATGTAATGGCTGAAATAGTGGATGTTGCTTATGGAGTTCTAAGGGCTGTTTGAATATTTTAAAAAACATGCAAACTTGTTTGCAGACTTAGCTGACTATTAAAATAGAGTACAAAGCTAATTGGATCTTCAATTTACAGTAGTAGTGGTTTAAATGTTCTCCTTTATGGGTCCTTCATTGGTAACCGACAGGTAGGTGAGGGTAATGTAATCAACCACTATAATGTTGTTAGAGTTTAAACAAGCTGCAAAGCCTGTGGGTGGAGTTTCAGTAAACATTGACATCCAGCAGAAGGAGGGGGCTTACTTCAGCTGCTGGAATTTGGAGGAAAGTTGTGTGGAATCCAGAAGCGATTCGGCTCTCTTTTGTTTTAAACCGCCAACACCGTAGCAGGCAGCAATCTATTTGTTTTGCACTTGTGCAAACCTAGAAGCATGCCTTGAGACTCTAAGTGCCAAAGATAAAACATCCAAAGGTCCTCAACAGCTACATGCCGGTAGCGTTGACTTCACACCAGATGAAGACCGTTGGGCTTACACCATCTACGCCCCCAGTGAGGACTTCATCGGATCCACTGCAATTTGCCCACAGTCCTGGGATTGGGGCAGATTATGCCATCATCTTCCTCCTGCACAAAGCTCTGACTCACCTAGAGAAACCTGGAAGCACTGTGAGGATATTTTCAACACCATCCAGCCAGGACTCCTAAGGGACAAGCTCGAGCTGTCAGGAGTGGACCAGCATGTATCCAAGTTGATTCTGGACTACCTGACTGGCCGTCCACAGTACATGATCGCTGTGTCTCAGATGGGTTGGTGTGCAGTACTGGGGTCCCCCAGGGAACAGTGCTGTGACCGTTCCTCTTCACCATCTATACTGCAGACTTCTCCATCAACTCCCCATGCTGCCACCTCAAGAAGTTCTCTGATGATTCTCCCATAGTTGGCCTCATCACAGAAGGGGACAATTCAGAATACAGACACTGGACCCAGAACTTTGTGGTCTGGTGCCAGCAGAACCATCTTCTGATTAATGCAGGAAAAACCAAGGAGCTAGTAAGGGACTTTCGCAGAAGCAGATCCACCCCATTGACACAGGTGAGGGAAAGAACATTGAGATAGTGGACTCTTATAAGTACCTAGGTGTTCACTTGAATAACAAACTGGACTGGACTCAGAGCAGACTTTTCCTGCTGGGGAGACTGAGGTCTTTTTGAGTTCAGAGGGCATTCCTAAATACCCTCTATGACTCTGTTGTGGAATCAGCCATCTTCTATGGAGCTGTCTGTTGGACCAGACAACTCCATAGAAGATGGAGCTGTCTGCTCCAAATTGCATCTGGGTGCCAAAATGTTTAAGTTGCTTACATAAGATAAGCCAAGTCATCATTTTTTTTTAGCAATCCTTTAAACCGGTAAATCTAAGAAAGCTAGACTTCTCTAAAAAGTTTCAGAAAGTATTGATAATAAATAAACACTCACCTAACCAGTGACAGTGGTGACCATGTAAGTGAACAGTGGATAAAACAGCAAATCTTCAAACACATAGAAAATGGTGTGTACTTTTGCAGTTCTTACCCCAACTTTCTACAAGAACAAATTGAAGGGATGTCTGGTGTGGCATTTACAGACTGTGGCTTTTTTAAACTGTCTCAGCAGTCATACAAGTAGCACAGAATTATGTTTTTGATCGTGGAATGTACTCACTCTTACATCTTTACACCAGTAACACCAGGGCAGATGGCATTTAGCTCTCTCCCCACCAGCCAAAAAGAAGAGCCTTTGGTCACAGTGCAGTCTTTGTGCTTAGCAACATGTGAGATCCAGTTGAAGCGAGATACATTGGCAGTGACAGTGCTGAAGGTAGATGGGGGAAAGCTCAGGTTTGCAGAAAAAGAAAAAAATGCAGTAGAAAGTAAGACAAACAGAAAGGCAGAGGCAGGTAGTTTAAAAGAAGCTTTGACCTTTTAGTGGGATTGAGGTTGGAGCCATAGGGTGAGTCGTTAGGTCACTGGTCTGCTTTCTGAGTCAAAAAGTGTAGCAAAAGCTCACACAAACTTTCTGCCCTTCTGATCTATTTTCTCACATTTCTCACAAACTTTCCCTGCTTGTCGATTGCATTCTGTGGCCTACTCTTCTCTCTGTGTGTTATTAATGCTGCCTCTTTCAGCATTTCTGTTTGTGCATGCCTCATAACATTTCTATAGCCTGTTTGTGTTCTCACTGTTCCTTACATCTCTTATAGGATTTATAAATCCTACTTTCTTTTTGATAGCAGACAGATGCTGCACTGTATTGAAGGAGTGTAGATAGATTTATAGTTTATATGATTTTTCATTATTCTATTTCAAAACTCACCACTCCACCAGGCAATCTGATTGGTCTGATAAACTAAGAAAATCTTAAAACGTAGCATACGACTGCATAAAAGAACAAAAAAAAAACACAATTTAGGAAAGCCTTACAATATATATTTATGATTTTGGTAATATTAATAGCGCATCAAATATAGCTATTTATGGTTAATCAATGTGCTTGCTTATCACTGAGCAATGATAACATTCCAAAACGTATCTGTTTGCCATTTTCTTTTATTTTTGCAGTATTTCAGGCAGCTACCAACAATCATAAAGGTGCAGCTTCTCTTAATGATTTTTTGTCTTTAATAGTTTTACAGTAACATATTAACTTCTAGGCACAGTTGAACTAAACAAACTAAGTCAACTGATGTAGGTGTTTTATTTAAGGAGTCTTAGACTTAGACAAACTTTCTTGTCATTTTGTAAGCACAAAGTGTATACAACATGAAATTCTGTTACATACAGCTTTCCGACAGTGAATAAGCAGCATTCACTTTAAGTGAAAATTAACATTTCCATCACAAAGCTGGGTTTTACTATTAACTACAAGATTATATGAAGCAAATCTTTCTTTAGACACCTCTACATAAATGTATTTTGTAATTTTTACTTAACCCCGCTTCTGTTGTACTTTTTGATAGATTTTTGTTAGGCTATAACAGCTAAACTGTGTAAAGAAGATTGCGTTGAACGAAAGCAATGAGCGTGAATGTTTTCTCACTAGTAATTGATGTTGGAAATAACAGGTAAAATGATATTGTCAATAACTGACAATGTTTTCTGCAATTTAGCAATAGTACTTTTTTCTTTTCAGTTGCCATTTTGTTATTTTCAATTTAATGCGGTTCGTTTTATTGTAAGTAATTTTTTCTACCACTTTAACACTTAAAGCAGCTTTTCATAGATGTGCTGTCTTTGCGACTTTGGTTTCTGGTGCAGAGGGATAATAACAGTGCTTCGACAGAGGCATCGATGACGCTTATTAGCTAATTCCCCTGTCACACCTTCATGATTTAGACCAGCGTATGCCTGTGTTCCCGAAAATCTGTCAAAAACGCTGGCATACACTGGATAAGTGGGTATGTTTTGTAAAAGTTATGAGCGTGCTGAAGTATGATGAAGCACGCTGAAACACGCTGACACATGTCGTCATACGGCAAGTATGCCAGTATATACTCATACATGGTGCATAAGTTACTGGTAAGTTATCTGATCGTTGACATACGTTATGTGTAAGTTACTCATAAGTCATGGTGTCCAGCTTATCCAAAACCTATGAGTAATTTGTGCATAACTTATGCGTAATTTATTAAGAACTTATCTCCAACATATATACACGTATTTGATGGTTTCCAGATGACCGCTGAACATGTATTTAACTCACAGCTACTGTATAATGGCGTATTGGCAGCGTTTTGGTGTGAAGGGGGGTTCATAGGAGGAAAGTGTCAATTCTCCAGATTGCATCCACATCATAGGGTGAGCGAGAAGGTGAATGTGATGGATCCTCCCTGCATTCATGCCCACAGCCACGACCAACACTTCCTAGCAGACATGACGCTGAATCTGCTGCGACTGCAAAAGTTCTTTCTTTCTCTTTCCTCTTTTTATTTATTTATTTTGTTTTTTGGCAGGCAGTAAACAGCAGCTAGGTTAATACCACGATCAAAATAATTCTTTTTGTGCAGGCCGGGCACCTACGGATGCATCACTGCACCCCTCAGGACATGGACATCGCTGCCATGTGTTATGCATAAGTTGGGCTGGTGTTGTTCATATGCTCTGGACGCGTTATGAATACGCAATGTATATACGCCCAAAGTTGAAAAAATACATCGAAAATTTAGCGTATGCCAGTGTTTTAGGAGATTCTGGGACGTCAGGCATACGCTGTCTAAATCGGCAAGGTATGACAGGGTCCTAAGGAACAGTAAGGTGGACATGTTTTCATCATGCATTGATTGCTCCAATAAAAGGAGATAAACAAGATAAACAGCAAGAGAGCAACAAGGCCACAGTTTAGTGGTCCCACAGATTCAGTGATAATATTCCTAAAGTGGAAGCACAGAAAAAATGTATTCTTGATATACTCAAAGACATCACTGACTTACAAATGTCCACCTTAGTTTTCCAGTACAATTTTTGTTTAGTTCTTTAGTGTTACTGATAGTATGCTGTTCTTATGTACACAGAAATGCTGTAAATACATTCTTCTTAGGAGTTATTTAAAATGGGGAAAATTGGCAAAAGTACTAAATTAATGGCATTTAACAGACAGAGGTTACCACAGAGAAGATAAGCAGTCAAACAATACACTTTTAAAAGTAGTACGCTTTCAGTAAAATAAACTTTGTGTTGTTGTGTTGTTAATTAATATATTAATCAAGTCAAAATCAAACCCACTACGGTATATGAGTAGGGGAGAAAGCTAATTTCGATCATTTGAAAATTGGTATGAAAGGCTGGTTTAAATATTTCGAAAAAAATAATGATTGATGTAAATGTTCATGCCAAACATGTATGCCTTTTAAAAAGTAAAAGAAAAAACAGAAAATGCTCTAGTGAGTGGCAGATATTGCATTTTTTTTATGGCAGGAAAGAAAGCCAGAAAGGTTCAAACAGATGGAAAAAAGAGCATTACTCGAAATTACCGCTTGTTACAAACCTGCATAAGAGCATTTCTGAGGAGGCAGCATGTCAAACCTTGGCACATAGGATGATAGCCTTCTCTGTTCCTGTTAGCTGAGAACAGAAAATTGCCTACTGCAATGAAATGTTGAAGATGGCCAGGCTTTTGAAGCTTTACCGTTTCATGAGAAATATTTCAAACATTAATGCAAAGTAAATACTATTATTTATTTGTTAATAAGAAAAAAACTGTTCAAAGATAGAGAAGGATGGCATCTTGTCCCCGTCTTTGCATTTGCTAATTATAAGATTAATCTCAGTCCTTTGTTATCGATATAGTGAAATATCTAAAACTAAATACAGTAGCTTCACAGGATGAAGTAATAAGGCATCTGCACCTTGAAGCTGGAACACAACTTTGAAGTTTCCCATTTTTTGCAAACGAATATAACTGTTATTCCCTCATCTAATACACTATCATGAAATAACTGTAGTTTAAGGAGCTGTCCCCCCCCTCCAAAAAAAAAAGGTTTTACTTTGATTTTGAGATTAGTGTCTCTTTGTTTTGTAACACTATGTTACAGAATTATAAGACAGAATTGTACATTGTAAATGTGACTGTCAGTGCATGTACATCAAAAAGGCAAGCCTAAGCTCTGACTGACTACATTCATGTAAAAATATGTTCTCTATTTTTAAATGATTATACTTTTAGTCCAGATTTTTTTTAATACTTCTACAAGGACAGCAAGATATGAAAAGATGGAGCTTTTGTCATGCACTGCATGAATGCATATTTTTGATCTATCTTTCTAGCTTTCTGATATCTGAATACCGTAAGATAGTTTTAAAGGAGTGTCACTTCCTTTAAACAGTAAGCCTGAAGGTATGAAGGTGCTCCTCATACCTGCTTAATAAAAATACTAATCTTAGCTCGGTGTTGAAGTGACACTCCCCCCAGATTGTTGTCTGACAAAGGGCGTGGTTTAATTATTCTAAAACAGATACTCGGCACAAGTAAATCTATACATACAGTACATACAACCCTCTCCCACAAATCTGCTTGCGAAAAAAAAAGAAAAATAATTCACCTATATTTCTATGCAAGCAAACAGCAAAATGGTTTTGGTATAATTTTACGCATTTCTACCTTGATCAGCCCAGTGAAATGGAGTCTGTGCTCCCAGTATTCTACTTTGAGTGTATGCTGAATAAGACGTATTGAGTATACACTCAGTATGCACCCTTCCTTCCTTCCTTCCTTCCTTCCTTCCTTCCTTCCTTCCTTTTCAAAAATATTATCATTTACTGGATAATAACACCATTGTGATGACCTAAACTGATAGCAGGAGTGTTTATCTGACATTATTGGATATGACATCAATACATTTTATTTTCATTTGAACCCATACCTTGTAAACTCTGGTTATGGTTAGAATGAAATTTAAGATGTATTTTTTGTAACAGCTATGAAGGACATCAATTTTGTTTTAATTATTTGTTTTCTTTTAACAAAATAATTGTAGTGACTTTCTTGAAACGATGAGGTCAAAACCTAAATAAATCTTTTAACTGAAAAAATGCTGAAGCATATGTTAGTGTCTCAAAGAAATCTGTGAAAAAATATTTATATGGGTCTTGATTGCAGTTATAATTATACAAAGTAATTTAAACGAAAATAGCTGAAGGACAAATGTTTTCTTTTGAATGCTAAAGATTGTATTTATCCTGGCTCATTGTTCCCCTTTTACAGTTGTAAACAGACTTTTCAATCTTCTTTAGATCTAGTACTAATGTATCATTATACCTTGCAATCCTAACACTTTACTCTTTTTGTCTTCTACTGGAGAAGATGATGATCTGATTGAGTCTTTAGTAAAACCTTTGTCTTAAAGCTATAATCATATTTTATTCACTATCATACATTCCTGGACAAGCGAGTTTGTGTCACCTTGATGCAGGAACATAGAGTAATATCAAGGAAGTCACCACTGCAGATAATGGCTTCTCTGTGTTCAGGAAAGCACAGATCAACAGAACAGGGAAAAGCACTTAAACATCTCTCACAATTCATCTGATCAACAAGGAAAGCAGCATTCAGAAATGCTTTCCGCAGTTCAAAACTCTTAGACACCTCAGTTTGTATTAGGATCTTTATCCCTGCACACCATCAGTACTTGATGTTTTGTTTGGTTATAGAAGAATAGCTAAATTAAGAAATAAACCCTGTGTATTTGCCATCTTCGCTTGAAAATTTTGAAAAGCTAATTAACAAAGCTTTTGGTGGTTTGGTGATGCTTTACTTTTCAATCTAGATTCATAAGTAAAACTGCCTAAAAGATATCAAACTATATCTTATTGAGCAGAAACAGCTTACAAATTTAAGCTAAGTATTATGGAAGCATTTCATGACAGTAAGTTCATTTGTATATTTCCAGCTTTTTATTGTCATTAGACTGTCACAAGTACAGAGCCACAAAATGAACACTCTGCATTTAACCCATACCCTTGGGGAGCAGTGGGCTGCCATTGTGCCTGGGGAGGAGTGTTGGGTTCAGGGTCTTTGCTCAGAGACCCAGAGTGGAAGTCTTTGGGAGTGGGACACAAACTCAGAAGCTCAGGATTCCAAGCTCTATGCCCTAACCACTAGGCTGCCACTCCCCTTAGTAAAAAATATGTATTGCAGTTAGAAAAACTATATTCTCAAGGAATCTTTACACTGAATGCAAATTTCTCAGCTGGAGCAAATGATTCCTATGTTATCTCTATGTAGAGGGCGATCAGGAGCGAAGCAAAGTGGAGCGAGGCAAAGGTGGCGAATGTAGGCAGGCAAACAGCACCATTTTGGCAACCTTGATCGGCACCTTGCCGGCGAATGAAGTTGAAAAACCTGAACTTTGTTTAGATTCACATCATGAAATAGTCACAGATGTGGCTGTGAGTTACACTGAAGGAGCTCAGCGGATAAATGCTTTTTTTTATTAAAAGTGGAAGGGAATAATGTTAACGAATAAAGTGGAAATGCTCTGAAGAGGATTTAAGAGGATTTATCACTTGAAGGACAATTTTTTCATCTAAACTCCTGCACAGATGGATGCTTTTTCTCCACAGCCCTGCCAGTGTCTGCCCGGGCAAGCTTTGCTGATTCTCCTTGGTACTCCTTTTATCTCCTTCTATCTATCAATTAGCCTCTAGCTCCAGCCAGCCGTAGCCTCTCCTAGCTCTCCGATGTACACTGTCCCAGGTCTCTATGTCACCTTGAGTGTTCTGTCTTTCTTGTGGACCTATCAAATCTGTCGCTGGCTCCTCTGTTCCTCCGCAGCTAGCCTCTATAGCTAGCCCCAGCCAGCCGTGGCCTCTCCCCAGTGGAGCCGTTTATGTAGCGGGCTTCTCTGCTCTATCTTCTCTACCTGATCCAGTGCGCTGATTCCCTGGAGGGATCCTCTGATCTTTCCCTGTGGTACCTTAGTTCCAGAGGGTGACACGGCTTGCAGTCTGGTCCCAGTTCTGTTGTTTTTTCTCTGCCAGTGTTCTCACACTGACAAATCTTAGAAGAATTTCTGCTCCAACATAGCTAATCCAAGTGACTGAATTAGCTTTTCAGCATGCCATCAAGGTTGGCAAAGGCAAATGAGCCATTCATTTGATTCAGTTGTGCTGTTGCAGGGATGCATCTTAAAACCTGCAAGACAGTAGATCTTGGGGACAACGGTAAAAGACCCAGGTTTTAGATAAATATAAAATAGAATTAAAGACTTGCAGAATTGTTGGCCTCATTATTTTAACATATCTAGGTCTGCTGGTTGAATAAATTATAGATTCCCATTATTGTATTCACAAGCATTGGAGTGACAACAACTCTGTACTTAAGAATACAATTTCCTATTGCTGTATAATTTAGTCCTTGACAGGTATTAAATAGTGAATACAGCCAGTATTATTCAGGCCATTTTACCACAGCCTGATTAGAGAGACCCAATTAGAGTGATATGAGCCGTTTTGCTTGCAAATAAGCTGTTGTCAAGCCATATGGATGAACAGATGGGGGGGATGAACCCAACCAACAATCAGCCTGCAATTTCTTCCCAAGCATATGCCTAATATGACAAAACACAATTGCACAGTCATAACAGAGGTTCATTTATTCAAATTTCAGGCCCTATTAAATTTCTCTATTTGCTTGCTACCCAAACTCTTCTTGATTGTACTTTTATAGTATTGCGATGACAGCAATTCAAATGTCAGAAAAAATATTGTTACTTTCATTTCAGTAAAGTATGAAATAGTGGCTTTTTTTCCAAACCTAAATCTTTAAATAATTTTCCAATGAAATTATATTCAAAACCCAACAGACATGTTTGTCAAGTAAATTATCAGTTACTGCAGGACTAAATTCTAAGCAGAAAAGTACCACTCAGGAGTAGAACTAGTAGATGTACATGATTCCACAGTTAACACACTGACATGTCCCTCTTAGGCTCTATGTAGAGTGTGCAGTTCCACTAATTACAAGTTACATATGAAAGATAAATACATGGCACAATGTTCAAGTCATATTTATGTTAGCCTTGTGAGAACCTTGGATCAATGTTTCAGAACTGACACTTTAAAGAGCAGTTACATTCCTGGACCAAAGTCCTGAGTCATCCTACACCTTTTGCCTTTACTTTAACTGCAACATTTTTAGGTATGGGGTAATTATGAGCTTTATAAGTGTATTTTATATACTTGTCTTTTGTTTTTGCTTTTTTTTATTTCCGTAAGTTAAGTATGCAAAGAATATATAGTCATATATAATATTTTTTTGTTCATTTATCAACTTCCTTAACTTTAATTCAACCTGGAGAGACTCTGATAGACACATTATGCAATTAGAAAGGTTTTTTGCCATTAAAGAAAACACGTTCTCCAGAGGTCAGAGGTTGATGCTGTGAATTAACATTCGCTTGGATGAGTAATGGGGGAAAAGGATAAGAGTAGACTTTCCACCCAGGACCCAGACACTGGAGGTACAATATACCAGAGGTTGAGTGGGTCTGAGAATAGTCTAGAGTGAGGGAGGAGAATGGGTGGAAGTGGAGGAAAGTTCAGCTGGTAAGCAGGAGGGAGGCTAGGCCAGAAAATATATGAAGGGGATCTTGAAAGATGATTGGAGGCACTGCTGTCCAAAACCTTGATTGGCTAGAGCTTCAATGTGGCACAGCAGCAGGTGCTCCAGGTAAGGCTGGTAAGACTCTTCCAGATTGAATTTTCACTTAAGCTTTGTTTAATCAATCTGGCAGACATACACTCACTTGCCACCCTATTAGACATACTTTTTTTAGTGCCATGATGGGCCCTTTTTACCATGGTATGCATTCAGTTTGTGGTTGGAAACATTCCTTAGGGTTTTGCTTATTATCATTCATATAAGTATGAATGATAATAAGATGGATTTTATTTCCCAAGCAACAACCAAAAAAAACAACAAAAAAACAACAAAAAATAAAACGTAACACAAGCCATGCTGCAAAACTGGTGCTTTAACTTAAATCATGTCAGATAACTAACTCCCACCTACCGGTGAGAGTTTATCATTATTCTTTTGTCTAAGTCTTTAGTACCAAGACTGATAAATATTTTGTGCATCAACATATTTTTCTTCCTGTTGGATTATTTCTATAAGCACATCAGGCAGACTTCAATGGGTGCCAGTGAAAAGAGTTGCAGGACAGGTACCCTTTGTTATTTTCTGGAAACCTCCTTAAGAATATGTGATCTCTGTAACACAGTACATTACACTGATGGATAAATGAGTAAGAGGATGTCAACCATTTCCTTGTTTTTCTCATTAAGCAGGTGACAGGTATCTCTTAGTTATTCTCAAACGGTCACAATATCACAGTTTTATATATTATATTACACTGGAAATCTCAGTTAAGCAATGAACATTATTACATGATGAGTTATTAGCTTTTGCATGTCTTGTGTCCAGTATTTCTTGGATTTTTTTTCTGAGTCGTGATGACTGTAATTAAGGTTTGTGTGAGATATGTTAAATTAGATCTCTTATTTTTATTTTATCTTTTATTTTTCTAGATCCTGATTTTTGTAGTGCAAATTATAGCCAAACTCCAAATACAAAATAACCTCCACAAAGCTGGAGTCATTCTAATCAAACCTGTCTATAAATAATACAAGATGGCCCGTTATCTAAGAGGATATGACAGTCTCAATAAATATATTGACCAGTAAAATTGGTTTTTAACAGTAATGTGATAAAGTTAAACAGTACAGATCCATGAAGAGAGATGAATAATTCTAGAAAGAGCGTACAGAAATTGCAGAAATGTCATATGAAGAGAGATTTAATTTGACAGTTGGCAGGTTTTGTGGAAGGTAAGATTACACAAAAAAAGAATAAAAGAGACACAATAGCAGCAAAATATGCAACCCTTTGTCAAGGTGTACGCCAGTCCAAGATTAAAAAAAAAAAATTCAGTAAAAGTCAGTAGAAAGGTAAATTCTACATTGAGTCACTATAGAAGTAAATCATTCATTTTTTATGGCATGTGGCATATATCTCACAGAAAGTCAGTGTCGGGAGCCTCCTATAACATTTTGCTGTTAAAGACAATGTAATAAAACTATGATCAGATGACTAACTCTAAGTGAGAATGAAGGGATTGTGGTAGGTAAAATAACAAGAAAAGAATCAGTCGGTAGATAGATCAGATAATACGAAAAGTCTAAGTTATTGAAGCCTTTAGCAGACCACACACACACACTGAGATTATGTGAGAGTTGACACATAAAGTCTGATTAAATTCATGGTTTCCTCCTTCACTAAAGGTGAAGTATGGCTTAGTTATAAGCTGTCCACAAGACCAGCAAGAGATAAGACTACTTCATGTTTCCCCATCATTCAGCTGACGTTATCTAAAATGTCTTTTTTTGTTCTGTTTGTTTTTCAGTTGTGTATTTATAGATTCCTTCTACTCGATGAAGGTTATACAGTACAATCCAGTGCGGGCTTCAAATTATCTGACATAACACTGGGTAAAGCAGCAAACCTGCATATTTTTTCAAGGAAAATGCAGATTACATTATAATTCAGTTGTGACATTTTTTCAGAGGGGCTAGTGGCACTGAGGAATGACCACTAATCATCCAAAAGAAAACCAGAAATAAAATACTCACAAGATATTACTTCTTTATTTATAGAATGGAATATAATAGAGAATTCCTTTATTGTCCCATAATGGGGAAATTGTGGTGTTCACAGAAGCAAAGGTTATAGTAGAAGTGGTCACACAATGTGCACATTAGAAAAGTATACTGCATGAAAATAACAGATAGGAAAATCAAACAAAGATTTGATATCAGTTGGAGGACTGTGACACATTTTTATTTTCTCGCTTTATAAGGTAAAAATGAGCTAAAGAATGTTAAAACAATGATACAACACTTGAACTATTTTATTAAATGTTTTAATAAAACAGATGTATTGTTAGAAAGTGAACCTTCAGGTGCCTGTGAGGTTCTCTGAAGCCAAAAAGAGCAGTTTAATGTTTTAATTCCAAATCCAATCTTTCCCAACATTTCAGTCACTATGTCACCACAAAAGCCTCTTCCACTTAAAATATCATGTTAACCCAGAGTTTTCAAACATGTATCGACCCAGTAACAATCGGCATTTGGCTCCCTTCCCACTGGTAAAAAACCAGGGTGTAACCCCTCGCTGGCAGCTGCGTGGCCTTTTTTCCCTTGCATGTAAGTGTCTGGTAACACCATCACGTTGTGTTAGCGTTGATGATGTCACCAGAGCGACAGATATCAAGAAAGTAAACAATGGAGAGCAACATGTAAGGCAGACAGGGCGTTGTAAGTGTTTTTTATTGTTTTTATTATTGCTTTTATCTGCCCAGATCTCTCTTACAGTGCTTCGCCATCTTTATTGAATGTAAACAGCGCTGTTTGCGCTTGTTAGTTGCATTCAATGGTTTAATTTAATTTAGCGGGTCAACCCAGGTCTGGTGTTCCTACAGCATGCTGATCAGAACCGAGGCGATTTTAACGTGGGTCACTTGCCGAGTCATTTGACCCAGGCAGTCATGCATCAGTGAGCTTTTACCACTGCCACTAAAAGTCAATTGTTCCTGGGTTTAAATGGGTTTTTCAGCCAGTGGGAAAGGGGTATAAGATATCTGAATGGCTCTCATTCCTATTTCTCAGCTGTCCAGTCAAAAACAGCCATCTGATTCAGCACCCGTTTCATATGTAATCAACCATTAAATGGTTACTTTACTTTCTCATGGCTTATAACAGCAGCTTATTTTTGATAATGGCCACTTAGGCAATGTCTAAAACTTTTAGTTTCACTTTCCATTGACCCACTTTATACTTTTAATCTACTTTATTCTTAGAGACACACTGTGTAACTTTTGGCCACTAGGGCACTAGACCTGTAGCCTGGGTGCCATTCCAAACTTAGTCCCGCCCACAACGTTTGAGGTCGGGAAGTTCGGTCTGGCATTGCTCAACAGTAGCGCGAGTATGCTCACACAATATCTGGCGGGCCAATCAAATTGTCAGGGCGGGCTTTATACGATGATGGACAGATGATCAACAGTAAAGTAATCAACCACGTGACCAAAGCGCGCATGGGTGACAACAACAATGGCTGCCGCTGGAGAGTTGAGGTGAGTAGATTCTGCTATTAGGTCTATTCTAGAAGATATCGACAACAAATTAATTTTAAAAGAGGAACAGAGAAACACGATCAAGGCTCACCTTCTTATTCTAGGCGTGCAACTGCACGCTTTGATTTTTGTTGACAACAACTATGCGTCGCTTAACATACGTCACGCACTCCGTTGCTCTTATTGGTTGTAGGTCTATCCAATTGAGTGCAGAGGCATTTTTTTTTCCTGGTTCGTTCAAAACACGCCCCATAATCACAGCTCTATGGAGCAGTATCAGACTCATATTCTGACTAGAATTGAGTCGGACTACAGTACGTCAGGCTACTAGACCTATAACTGCCGCATTTTGCTTCTTCTAAACATTTGTCATGGTCCCTAGTTTTCTGACCCACATGCAAAACACACCGAGGAGAAGAGGTAGGGTAGATTAAGATCATTTCAAGACAACAGTGGAGTTTCTTCAGGGTATCTGTAGAGAAAGCGAGCATGAGGTCCACTACAACAGAGGGCAAAAGTTAATGGGAGTATGTGTATGATGAGAACGGCAGCACTAAAAGGCTTACCACGTGAGACGTGAACGATCCAACGGGGGGAGTGAGCAGTGAGGAGCTCGCTGTGAGCAAGATGGCTGCCAAGTGGAAGGAGGCTGGTTGGGAGAGGGTTAAGCAAGGCTTGACCGATCAGTCTGCGGGGTGGCGGCAAGTGAAATAGGTTGGGCGTCATTCTGATTGAGTGCTGGCATGACGGCTTGTATCTCTGAGAGGCTGCTGTTAATGATAGGACAGTATTGTTGATTATCCTAATTAGACAGAGTGGAGTTAGAGAGAAATAAAGTACAGTCTAGAAGGATTATTTTCAAAAGAAAGATGTAGAGCTGACAAAATGAAATTTTTAATATCTGTTAGACCTTAGCAAACCAATTGCTGCACCCCTTAAATACCAATTTTTCTCAAGAAGGAGACTAGTTATGTGGGAGTGATCTGTCAAAACCAGACCTAGGATACCTAAGTCTTGCTCAATATCCTAACTCCTTTTTGAATGTGATGATCGCAGATCATCAGTGCAGTGACAAGAAGTTGGAAATCTTCAGCTTCTCCCTGCAGCTTTCCAATGTCCCTGCCAGCCTGATATGCTCCATCACTGCTATCCACCCTTCAAGCAGACACCCCTCTGGTTGATTTCAAATCTAACAATGATATGATCAACTTCAGTGAAGACATCCACTATTGCAAACAGTGGTACCCCAGAAATAAGCCTTAAACAACAGCAAGACCAAGGATGTCCTGGTTACAGGTATTCCATTAACACTGAACACTCTCCCCTCTGCATAATGTATAGGTGGAGGCAGTTAAGCATGTGGATATCATAACGTTCCCTGGCATTCACATTTCCGCTGACCTATACTGGACTTAGAACATCTCCCTCCTGGTGAACATCCCCTGGCAATGACTCTTCTTTCTTTGGAGCCTGAAATGGAGTAGTTAAAAGGATGTTTTACATTTTGTGTTTTTCTTCTGAGGGTTTTTAATATTGTTGAGGTTGTACTCTAAGGATACTCATTTTCCTATTTTTTTTATAAGTGATTTTCTTATTACTTTCTAAGTGTTTTGTGCCTTCTGAGATGGGTATCTTGGTTTTATAATGACAATAAGGTTTTTGATATTTAGTTATCGGTGAAATGATTAGTACTGATTGTCTTCTCATCATAGCTGTCCTTAGTAAGCACTATTTTGCAAGTTTAGAAAACTGTGCTTTAAATTTTATACATTTAAACAATTAAAGATGATTAAAGTTTTTAGGGGGGTTGCAGAGGTTGTATTGGCACAGCAAGGATGTTCACTGATCCTAAAATTGTCCTGATAAATTCTGACAGCAGATACCATCCAGTGACAGGGTTGTATTTTGAGTCCACATAAAGTCTTTTCAGGTAGTCCACACACATGGGGATAACATAAACACACTTTAAAAAAATGGAAAAAAACGTGTTTTCTATTCTGTGTACTTAATCCTCTGTCTTGACCAAACTAAGCAGTAATTAGATACCCAGCTGTCTTTTCAATGTCTCCCAGTCACTGTACTTGATCACATTCCAGCAGGTCCCTACTCACTCAGCTGTCATTAGTATCCCTGTTTTAATAGCTCCCTTGAGCCCGATATTGAAAATGCAATGAAGGGGGAAGAGGATAGATTACCTCTGCTTTCATTGTGCAAGACTTTCTGAAGTTTTTGTTCTAGTCTCTCAGTTCAGCATTTTGTTTGATTGATAAACCTTCACAAATTAACTCTCTGCATGCTTCACTTTTCTTTCCAAGGTTGTTTCATTTTGAGGGGATCCTTTGTGTGACACCTTACAGCACTGTTGAGGGAAATACAGAATGATGAATGAGATAACTGTCAGTGAAGCTTTTCTATTCCCTTTAATATTTTTAACATCCTTACAGGTAGGCTGAGCCGTTCAAATTAGTCTGTTCCTCAGGCCAAAGACCCCACTGGGCAGTATCTGTATTCATCAATGGCTTATGGCCAGACCAGTTCCAATATTATTTTATGATGATGAGATTTTTTTTTCATTCAGCCAGCCTCCAATAACTTCTAATGTTATTTTATGGCTTTGGTGTTCCTTTCTTTTACCCATTTTACTCTGTTCCTGCATATTTTCTGCTCACTGTTGTTCACTGTTGTCCTTTATACCATTGCAAAGTTAACTAAATTTGGCAGGTTTTTCTTTTTTACAATTACTTCAACTTTCCTATAATTCCACAGCTGCTTCGCTCGAACATTTCCTCTTTAGTTTATTTACTTTTTTGGCACAAGGCTGAGCAATGAAGACAGTGTCATAAAGTATAGGACATACCCTGGGGGAGGCTGACAGGCGATGTACTGTGGATGGGGGAAAAAAAGGACGCAATACAAAGATAAAGACAGCAAGACAGAGAAGGGGGGTTGAAATAATATAAAACTTAAAATATGTGAAAGTATAAGAAAAGAAAAACTAGTAAAGAAGAATAATTTAATGGTGCAATCCAATGTTCTTTTTTTTAGATTCTCCATCTGATCAAAAGTTGACGATGCTGTGTTGTAAACCATTCTAAATAATTGAGGGATTGGTTGGATAAACAGCAGTAAACTGAAATCCTCAATTTAAGAAATTTTGGCCTAATAACTACTTAAGCTCCATGGCATGAAAATATCACATTAGTATGTACAGTATACTAGTGTAGTAGTACATAACAGTATCAGTACAGTGAAGGCTGAACATTTATGGTGGTGGGCAGGCTAGCTGACAGCCTTGGCTTGGTCTGGGACAGGATAATTAGATGTGGGGCCTCAATCATGACAATGATATTCTTGTGGATGAAAATGTAGCTTGAAGCTTCTTTGGAATCTAACCCAGTATTTGGTGATTGTGATGATTGCAGTTCAGTAAAAAGCTTGATAATCAGTTATCAATGAAAATCAGCTGTTCTGGAGCAGGGAAAACCTTTAAATGCTGCAGGACAGGTGTCCTTGGGGACAGACTTTAGGAATGCCTCTTTACAGAGATGGGGAGTAGTAGGGTCTAGCTTTCACTGTTGATGTCATCGTTAGGGACAATACTCTAAAGCACCTTTTCTGATCATTATTCTGCATTAAGCGAAATACCAAATATCCTGGATAATCCTTCAGCTCATCAGAGTAATTTGTTGAGCAGCAGAATCTGATACGGATATAATATTTTATATATATACCGAGATGACAACATTTTGACTTGTTTTCAATACATTACATGTATAGTGTATTGTGACTGGAGAACACCTGAAGATGTAAGATTTCTAAGGGGAAATAAGCTTTTCTAGATACAGACTTAGTGAAACAAAGAATGATCCTATTTCAGTCAAGGTATATGAAAAAACAAGAACATAACAGCTAAATGCTTCCAGCATGTCATTCAGCTCAACAAAGGTCTGGTAATAAGCCAGTCATTAGATTCAGGTGTGTTGAGGAAGAGATGCATCTCAGGCTACGTTTACACTGAAGACCTTGATGCTCAATTCCGATTGTTTTGTGAAATCCAATTTTTTTGCGTTGCCGTTCATGTTTTCAAATATATGCGACTTGTATGTGGTTTCCTGTGTGAACTGCGTTCATACAGTTTAAGTGTCCCACTTGCACAGTAGAGGACGCAATGAAATCACAAGCGAGAGTGCTCTATATTTACGGAAGTACTATAAACATGGATGGTAGGGCTGGAGAGCATCTAGCGATCTTTCCCAACCTTAAAAACCCAGTCTTTTCAATATGGTTAAACATAAATACTACTCTAAACATCATTGTATGCAATGGTTGTTGTTTTTCTTGCTGCTTCTGCGTAGCAAGACACAGAAGAGTGACCACTGTTTAGTGTTAATGGCGTACAGGTCGGATGAATGCGACCTGACCGTTTCGACACAGGTCGCATTTGAAAACATCAGAATTAGGACCTCATAGCCTAAAGGCCTGGGTCGCATTGGAAAAAATCGGATCTGTGTTGTTCAGACTGTCATGAAAAGATCAGATCCAGGTTGCATGTGGGCAAAAAAATCGGATTTGGGTCACTTCAGGCTGTGGTGTGATCGTAGCCTAAAAGTCGAAGGATGGTTGCTCTGGAATGACTAGACTTGGGCATCTCTGCTTTAAGGTATGGTTGCTGTCTGACTGTGGATCAGATGTATAATACTGGTGAACTGGCTTCAGCTCTTCATTCTATTTAAAAAATTCTTCTTATCCTAGAAAATAGTGTAGATAAAGGTTTTAATCTGAAAGTGTCTTTATATTTATCATTTTCAGTATCAAAAATTGTAAACCCTCAATTTAACTTCACAAAAGAAGACTCCTATTACTCAAACAAAACTTAAACAAATCAATTTGCAAAGTAACAGAAACTAACAATAAAACTTATGACAATATTAAAGCAAAAACACAGTATCAAATTGATCTTTCCTCATTATAACAAGGAACAACTGCAACTCTTTTTTTTCTCTCCAACATTTTTTTTTAGCTTTTTTAGCATTTCTCTAGCATTTATTCACAGCTCTGCAATGAAATGGTTGCATTCTTACAAGTTTGGAAAGAGGACACTAAACTATTCCAACTTTTACAGACGCTGCCTTAAAACTATTTGTTATTGTCTTGGGAGTCTCTATGCTCTCATTTATTTATTTGTTTACTGAGCGGAACAATAAAAGTGAAGTTGTGTCTGAACATAGCCTTAATGTCTGGGCAGGAATCCATAGAGGTGGACTGGAGATGGCCTAATAAAGGCATTGTGCAGATTGCCCCTGAGTCAAACATTCTTTCTAACAGAACACAATAAAAACGTGAGCACCTTAATAATTCTAAGAGCCATGGTAGCCAATAATGCTTGGTATATTATATGTGTACCAAAGGTGTAGGTTACCTTTACTGCCTAAAGCTAATTAAAAAAAAGTTCAAAGTGTAGCATATATACATGTTCATTGTTGCCTTCATCTTTTTGAGCATTTTAACTCCTTTTGTCAAACTTCATACAGTGGTAAAGCTGTGATTCAGCTCCTACAAAATGCATCCACGAGCATGAACAGAGCAAGAAGGGCATCCTTTATTCACTCTTCTCCCCACAGAAATCTTTAGAAGCTACTTACAGGGACACAGACAGACTTTCTTGTTGTTGCCCCAGGGGCTGCAGCAAGGGAACTTAGAAGCATGTGTTATAATGACCCTGAGGAAGTTTGTATATCGGTTAGCAAGTCTATGCTTATGTTTACCCACATGTGTTTGAGTGTGTGTCTGTCTGTGAAGACACTCTTGTATAGCTGTTGAGTGACTGGTGAGTATGCATTTGTGTATATGAATTTGGCTCAACGGCTGAGTCAATGTTCCACTATTCTGTCTTTATCAGTGTACAGATATATGGTCACCTTCATCCTGAAAAACGAGGCCCAGAATAATAGTCACATCATAACTCATAAATATGTAATTAATTTTCTGAAGGCTAGTTTCTGGAAAAAAATAAAAATAATTTATGCACCAACTCAACAGAATTATAATATTTTAGCCGAGTCATGAGGGGTATTATGGTGCAACACTCAATGGATTTTTCATGTTGAACAATATTTATGTACTTGCCTAGAAAACCATAGACAATATTCATAAGATAGTTCACTATTAGATTTCTTTTGACATAATTCAATTTATAATGAAATATATTTTTTGTGATTGCTTAGGGATAGCTTTGTTGTCAAATTCCTGTTTTTATTTTTTTTAAGTTGAAGTGCTGTTTTTCCTCTTAAACTTTTACATGGGGCAATTGCAACTAAATCTCATCCATGTATGTTTTGGGAGAACAATACATGGTAAAGAGAGGGATCCTTAACAGCCAACTCAACAACTATACCTGCAAATCGGATGCCAATAACAAAGTGACCGGCGGCCCCCCAGCGTGTAATAGGCGTTGGGCCAAATAAAATCAAGGAGAATCCCTGGAATATCTCTGCAACTAAATAAATCAGAATGGCCAGAAATACAGTGAGATGACCCTGTCTAACCAGGGAAAATGAGAGCTTAATAATTTACAGAAAAACCCCTGAACCTACCTTCTTGTACACTTTGGAGCCATGGAATATATTGTTAATAAAGGAATTAGAGATATTGAAGGAGGATTTCATTTGTCTGCTGAATAAAGTTAAAGGTCTTAATATCAAGGTGTCTCTCAGAAGACCTATTGTACAGTATAGTGTATCACTGATTTCCTTTGGAGATTAGATCTTTTAGACATCCCATGATTAATAAATGGTTAAAACAAGCATGTGAAACAACATCTGTGATCTTTATTGGCAACTTTGATATTTTCAGGGAGAAAGGAGGCTTTTTCAAGAAAGATGTGGTCTGTTTGAACAAGCCGGTAGCTCGACAATTGACATCTTATCTGTTGCATTCAGTAAATAGCCCTCAAGCAGTCTTGACCTTCAGCAAAGTACATGGAGAAACAACAACAATAAGGCTGCCACAAGCAGCTTAAGCCAAGATGGAGATAACCAAGCAGTTGGCACAGAGAGAGAGTTTGTCACATGTTTCCCTGCCAAACTCAACAAGAAAAAGACACCCCATTAAACACCCTTCCCCATAAACCCTGACCTGGACCTCACAGAACTATCTTCTCCCTCCACTGAGCCCAGATTTTGGTTTACTGCATTTCACTAACAGCATGACAGAAGATTGTAAGATTGTGACTCAAATGACGCTTCTTCATACCCCCGTGTTCCAGGCCTTGCTACTAAACCAGTATCTTTAAAAAGAAGGCTAGAGAGCCCCATTCAACCACTACTCTTCCACTCAACCTCATTCAAATCATGACTTTCAAATCACTTCTCTATAGAGACTGGTTCCCAGTGGTATGATTGATGCGTGGAAAAACTTGGGCCACTGATGGGAGATATTTATGAAATCTCTGTATTAAATAACAGAAAAATCCCTAAAGAGATAAGATACAGTAATAAAGAATCAATCTTAAAAGCTATAAATTGTCAGGTATTATCAATTTCTGACTATTTATTTATTATCACAACCATATTTGAAATTTAAATGAGCACATCATTATATATAAACCGGCTTTGTTGAACATTAGATCCCTGTCAGCATTTATGTTTGAAACTGACTTAACTACTGACCATAATCTTAATGTTATGTTCTTAACAGAAACATGTTTGAATGAATTTAAAGAAGAACCGATGCTATTAGAGTTGATGATTCAACACTAAAATTTTCTTTGTGAGAGCAGGCATGAAATAAAAGATGGATGGGTGCCACTTTGTTTAAACACTTTCAGACTTTCTGATCCATCTGACCCACATGCAGAGAACCACTCAGAGACCAAGGGAAAAGTTTAACAGGTTTATTCGATGTTGATGAATAATAGAAGTTGGATCTGGAACTCAGTGGACTGGTGAACCGGAACTGGAAATTCTGAAAGGGAGATCACAGGTAGTGACAGCCCGCTGCTCAAATACTCCTACAGTAATAATCCAACGAGCCGCAGGTGTGCAGGGAGGCCCAACGAGGAACAGGGCACCACCTAGTGGTGGAGGGAGAAAAACACACAAACAACCCACACAAACTGGATTCCTAACATCTGGTATGGCACTGGACTGGTTTACAGTAAGTCCTTCTTAAAGGACAAGGACTTTTTTGTATCAGTCGGTGCTTTTACATTAGGGACCACAACAATCGCATGTGGCATTCCCAAGTCTCCAGCGTAGGCCCCTCCTATTCAATGTTTTCTCCATTTTCAACTACTAAGTTGAGATTAAAATTTTTTGACCAAATAAAGATTATTTGAAAGTTAGCACACAGCTTAATTTAATGCAGCAAGAAACCAAGAATCAGGCTCAAGATGTGATTGTGTTGATTGACTCAGACCTCTTGGTTCACATAAAAATATTGATAAGGTCACCCATCTATCACCTAAAGAACATTTCCAGGATTTAAGGACTAAGACGCTGGTGCACATTGCTTCAGCTTTACAGTCCCTACCCTGGCTCACCAGCTATCTCTCAGAATTGACTATAAAATATTTGTGTTAATCTATGAAACACTAAATGGCTTAATATCAAAATAGATTACATACTTGTTGTGTCTGTGTATCAACACCTATATTTCTCATTTTTTGGCTTAAATCTTCTCTGCAGACCCAGGAACAGGATCAATCTCAGAGAAGCAGCTTGTAACTGTTATACTCAATTAATCTGAAACACTTTAAATTGAGTTTAAAACAATGTATTTGTTTAGAGTGGCCGTTGACAATGCAATCTAAATTTTCAGTCCAAATCTCATTTGTTTTTCTTATTTATCACTCTGGAGTATTTTTTGCAATCATCTAATCTCTTTTATTATTAATGTTTGTTCTTTCTAACTTTTCATATTAATTCATTTTTAATTGCTTTATGTCCCTGCAGTGTACATTTCTTTTCATGTACAGTACTTTTAATGCCTTAAAAAAGCCTCCCCTGCCTTGCCAAATTATATCTAAGGGAGTTACGAAGTGAACCTACACAAAATCCAAATTCATGACTTCCTGGACTTTTTACCTTTTTTTCTCCAGACCATCTTATTTAACCCCATTTTAAAATTTGCATCACCCTTCGTAAGAGCTGAAAAATGTATCTTTTTTAAGTCAGTTGTGGTAACCTTAGGCTACTCAAAATGGACCTAACCTTCTCATTAAGCTAATTATGCTGAATAGACTTTGCTAATGTTTTCACCATTGGGTTAATGACTTATTTTCTCCTCAACATTATTTTCCTGAACTTTGTTGCCAATTCTTTCTTCTCTTTAGCCTCTCTCTTTAGTTTTCTTTGGACTGTAGATGTTTAGAGGCAAATGCTCAATCTGCCATGTGCTTCTGAAACAGAAAGGAGGGTGTGAGTGGTGTGTCTGTTTTTTCCTAATTTCTCCTGCTCAGTCTGTGGGGGATTCAACGAGGCAAATACCTGAGTGAAGCACACAAACTACATTGATTGCTTCTTAAAAGAAATAAAAGATAAACCCAATCCAATCTATAATGACTAAGCTGGCCAGACATCATCCATTCCACTTGGAAAAGTCCTGCCTCTCTCGATGGCCTGTCCACACCTACCTTTTTATTAGTTGAGGTCACTTTGATGAGGCCCATTTAATTAAGCAAGAAATAAGGCTTGTTGCAAAAAAAAGTTAATGACTCTTACAGGAGTGCATTATTATGAAATATTGTATTTGCTACTTAAAATCAATACCAATAAATAGGAGTCGGGATTGTTTTGTGGGTAAAATAACAACATTGGTTTTAGTACTTATGTACAGAATGTAGTTTTTGTATTTTTGCTTTCCCCAGGAAAATACTAGGACATGTGTTTGAAGTGAATCAGCCCTTGTTATGGAAAGCAATGTGTAAAGGGCATATTTTTATCAATTAAATCATTTTTTTAAAGAATGACTTAGAAAGACTGAAATAAATCCTGACTTAAACTCACAACTATTATTGATAGACACCAGTGTTCTACATCTAACTTGAGAAACTAAGGTTGCTGGAAGAATGGACTGAAATTCTTTTAAATCAAGACACAGCCAGCCAATCAGGTGTTGACATAAAGGCTTAGATGCCCTTTTTATGCACAACAGAATTATTACATGGCTTTGCATGGATTTGCTGCTCACTGCTACAATGTAAGAATCATTGTCATAAGTACACAACTATATGTTTTATCTTTGGAGTTTTCCCCTTTAGACTGGTTGGAAAAGCTACGGACATTTTGTTTTTATAATGTTGGAAATGCCATCCTGCTTGTAGTTTAATACTGCTTTTACATTGTGCCAAAACATAATTTGTACCGTATGAGATATTAGTATCAGATCCTCTATTACCAGTTCATCTCTTTGGGTATTATTCTGCAATCGTTACCTTACTTCCTAAGAATTGTATTATAAAATGAAGGCAGATTTTTGTCATTTAAAGAAGCAAGCAAAAGTCTTAGTTGCTCAAAAAAATGTGAAGAAAATTTTCAGAGAACAAAAATCTGCCTAAATAAATCTTTACATCCAAATACTGAGTTTTAAACCAAGGCTATGTTCTCGTTATTTCCAAATGTGGGACTCGTGCATATTTTATGCTGTCTTTAAGCTGATGTCTATGAGCAAAAGGCTAAATAATTGATGAGTAGCGAAGTGGGATCAAACAGCAAAGTTTGCATCTGCTTGTGCTTCTCTGTATGCATACGCTTTACTCTCTGAGTCTTTGCATGCAGCCATGAGAGCTCAGTGTGGTCGATAATGTGCAAGAATTTTATATCTGTTTTTGTCAGTGCACTTGAACAAGTGAAAGAAAAATACCAACAAAATAAAAATAAATGCTGATTGCTTTTTTGTACTGTTCTTCTGAAGATCATCTATGGATGGAAGGCTATTTAAACCGTTTGGTTTATTTTAGAGCCCTTTTCTACCAAACAAAAATAACATATTTTGTTTTTTTTAGCTGTGACAGTTTTATTACAGACAAACATGCTTCATAAAGGTAAAACAAAACAAAAAAACAGGTTCTGTTTTACTGGTAACCCATGTTTTCTTTTAATACATCCTTTTGTGATAGCCTGTATTTGGATCATGTTACTGTAGAAGTTAATAAAAACAGGTATTGAGAGGTGAGACAAAATGTGAAATTTTGAACTTTTAATACTAATAAGACATGGTATGACTCTACTTGTATTATTAGTAGCAGTTTAAATTTTGTGCATTTTAGGTTAAGACAGAAAAGCTGCCCAAAGTTGCGGGAAGGGTTTCTAAGCTTAATCCTTAAATAGTTTGGCAAAAATGTGAAAGTAGATTTCGGGATTCTTTCTTTCCAGAATGATTCATCGTAGTATGTAGTATGCAGAAATGTGAATATAAGTTTAAGATAGGTAAATTAGCCAATTTATGCACAAATGATTTAAACATTCTATAATACCCTAGATTTCCCCATTTAAATACGTGGTATTTCTAGTGATGTGAATGGAGGATTTATATACAGTGCTTTGAAAGTTTTTATGTGCTATAAACTTCTTACATTTTGTCAAAATTATTACTGCTAATGTCTTGTAGTGTACTGATGTGTAAATGGAATATGCAAACTAACGATGAAGGAAAGGGGACATGATTTTCCAAATTGTCAACCGAGACTAGTCTAGAATGTGCAATATTTATCTCCCCTAAGACAGTATTTTGTAAAGCCACTGTTGGTTGTGAGTAATTAAAAGTCTAGTCAGGTACAGCATCTTCTTTCCAGCTATGCTGATCTACACACTGAAACCCTGCCAGTTTTTATTTATTTATGAAATAACTCAAGCTCAACTACAGTATAGAAATGGATGGGGATCATTTGTTAACATCAGCCCACAAAAAAACATTCAGCTGCCAAAACCAAGCTTTGTGATGGGGATGTATGTTCAGAATGTTAGTTTTTCTCCACACATTATTTTCTATGGAGGTCAGTAAGTTTTTTCAGTTTACATTACTTTGCTTGTCGCGAAATCCAGAGGAGATTATTAAAGGTCTTTGTTTTCTGTATTTTTTAAGTACTGCTACGTGTCTAGAAAGTCCAGATTTGTTGAAAGCATACTAAAAGTTTTTCTTTCTTTTTTTCCCACCTGAGCTTTATATCTCTGCTCTTTCAGTTTAACCATGCACATCATGTCTGCTTATCTACTTTTCTTTCCCAGCCTGTTTCTTGCCAATGTCTTGGAGTCAGTTGTGCCATAGTATTGATATTTGTTGATATAATGTGTTTAACTGAATGTGAGATGTTCAAAGCTCGGTAGTTTGTAGTTTGTTTGTAGTTTATCATAGCCTAACCTAAGATTTTTCCTCACCTGTGAGCTGTATTCTTTGGTTTTCATTATGCTTTGTTCAATAACATCCAACAGCAAACTCCTGGAACTTAATGGGGTGAATATTTACTGTAAGCATGCCACACTTTTCAGATTTCCATTTATCAGACCTTTCCAGGTATCATATACTTTGGTTACCCTGCAGCTCCCAGTGAAATATTTTCATGCATTTGTAGATTTTGGGTGAAATGTAATGTAATGTGGCTATGCATGGCAATGGCAATGATTGCACTTAAGGATGAGGGCTGCAACTAACCTTTATTTTTTTTATCATTCAGTGAATTATATTTCATTATTCAATTAATAATGAGAGAGTTAAAGCTAAATTTGCTTTACTGGATTTCATCAATCACATGACTGAAGGTTTTAGGTTTTTAACCTGTATTCTACAGTTTATAATGTGCAATGCACAATTATTTGAACCTCGTTTAATGATTAATGAATCATGATTAAGCTGATAGTTTTCATCCTTGAAGAAACTGTTTTGTAAGACAAAAGGTGCTGAACTTTTGTACTGAAGCAGTTATGTCTCCTTTGACTCATCTCTTCATCCTCCCCTGCACATACCCACACACACGCACACACCCACCTCCTCCATTAAATGCTCACTCAACTGATCCTGTCATCTTCCCTTTGGTCCCTTAATGGCCATCTACTTCTAGAGACCTATTAGAGTACGGGACATGTTATTGGAAATCAAAGAGGATTTGGAGTCCAGGGTGTCCTCCTGCAGGGAAGACTGACCAGCAAAGGTCAACATGTTATAAAAACACACTTCACAGCCTAAATTGACTGGCTTTGAGAAAATTACCTTACATCATTTTAGTGTTTTAGTGATTTTAGGAGACTAATTGCCAGGAAGCACATTTTTATACGGAACAAAATGTATACATTGCTGCAATGTAAATATTATAGATATATTTTTTCCCACTTTTCGTTTCCTTCTTGTCATCACTCAGGAGTTTCACATACTGTAGTGGGCATAGAGGTGTGTAAAATTATGTGTAATTTAAACCACACTGAACAAAGTTCAAATCGGGTTTTTGATGGTCATTAGATGTCATAGTGTTCCTTTTTTCTAGCAGTTTTTGAAATTATAATCCATGTAATTCAGCAAAAAGACAAAGGCTTTGCTGATCGAAATGTTTTTTTTTTTTGTTTTTTGTTTTTTAATAATTCAACAAATCGTCTTTTTCTCTAGCAGCGTGACTGTAGTTTCAGAAGTTGACATCTGGTTTGCAGTGCATCTGAGGTTTCATCAGGTTGGATGTGAGATATCTGCGCCCAGCCATTCTCTGAATTCTCCAGAGAAGTTCATTTGGACTTAAAGCTGGACTCTGCCTTGGCCACATCAGGACACTTCTAAAGCCAATCTGTTAAAGCAGCACTAAGCAATTTACAAATCATGCTCCCCCTACATGACCTTTTGAAAATAGCACTGATATAAACACTGAGCACAAATGTGAGATAATGTGAAGAAAAATATATCAGACACATTGCAACATATAAGCGCAGCAAAGCAGCATGTCGGTTCTACATGGGACAGGATTTAATAAAAAAAAATATATATAATATTTACACTATATATATATATATATATATACTGTAGAGAGAGAAATAGATATAGATATTTATAAATATAGATCTAGTGTAAATATTTTTATATATATGCTATGCCTAATCTAAGTTGAAATTCTAATTTCAGACGTATGTTTGGCAAGGAAAAAAACAGAAAACATTTTCTGGTGTCAAAGTTCCACTCACAAACATTTCAAAAAACAATAGAATGAAGGCAAAGATGAGCCTTCTGCTTGCTGCACATTCTACTAAAATATACAAAGCCTAAAGTTTTTGATTTATGTACCGTATTTTCACGACCATAAGGCGCACCGTACTAAAAGCCGCACTCTCAGTTATGTGTC
>NW_015150620.1:936160-938743 GCF_000732505.1 Cyprinodon variegatus
GCATCAAGGCCTGAAGTGTGAATGTAGCCTAAAAACAATCTCAGTTTAGATGACCAGCTGTATGAAGAGTCCTGTTGGTTCCAGACTTCTTCCATTTATACATGGACGCCACTATGCTTGCCGGGGTCTTCAAAGCAGCAGACATTTTTACATATCCTTCCCTAAATTTTTGGCTCAAGACAATCCTGTCTGGACAGAACAAACAGTTCATTTAACTTGATGCTTGGTGTTTACACTATGACATGCATTGTTATATATGAGACCCTACATGGACAGCTGTGTACCTTTCATATTACTGTCAAGTCAACTGAATTGAACTAAGATGGACTCCCTGTAAGCTTGAAAAACTTTTCAACAATGACAATTATTTTTTTTTTTTTACAGTGGTTACTTGATATTCAGGTTCAAGTCATGAAACTAAATGACGAATCAGCAATGTGTCAAACTTTACGAAATAAAACAACAACAGGAGATATTAGTATAAACACCAAAAAAAAACCTATAGTACATTTTGCCATTGATCTAAAAAACATGTTGCAATGTGTCAAATTAGGGGCTTGTGGTAGCAGATCATCCAAATCTAAACCATTATTATCAAAGCCATACTCCACACTGCCCCTAGCTAAACAAATGACCTCAGAAAAAAGATCTAATCACTGTATTATTACTGCCCTTAAAAAGCAATACAAAGTCTCTCAGTGAGTCTAAGTTTAGGCACATAAATAAATAGAGACAGAGGATGAAACTGCAAGTATACAGAAATACAATATGAAACTTTAATGAAGGTTCTGATTTCCCCAAAGTCCTGCCTCTGGACACAGCTAAGATCAATTGCACTGCACTGCTTTTGTTAGCCATAGCTTTTAATGTGCATCTAAGCCTCCAAATTCCAAGCTGCTCTCTGGGTTTAATATTGTTTTCTGCTTTGACATCACATGCTGGTGCTGACTCAAAGTCATTTTAATGCTCCCCTAGACCCTAGGCACTTACATTGGTGGACACAGACGTGTATATATCAGCAAATTTGTTAGCTTGCTTGTGTCTACAAACTGTTTTGACAATGCAAAGAGCAATCTTTATTTAGAATCTCCTTAAAAAGATAGTATTGTTAATGCACTGGCTGAGATTGGGAAAGAAATTAAAGATTGAAAGATGCGCTACAGCACTGCCATCCATGTTTGATTCCGTAAACACAGAGCATGCTTGCTTATGACATCATTGCGTCCTCTACTGTGCATGTTGGACACAAGTTGTGTGAATACAGTTCAGACAGGAGATCACAGTTTGTTTCACAACAAATAAAATGCAATTACGCATTCATGTCTGCAGTGTGAACGTAGCCTTAGAGAACTGATTGGTAACTAAACATTTAGCAATGAAACTAGCAGATGATTCTGGGTGGATTCTACTTCTCTCTTTGTGTTTGGAGTTTGAAGTTTTTCCTTTTGTTGAGATAAGGCAACCTTTCACCGATTTTAGAAAAGACAAAAGAATTCCATTCCTAAAAGTTCCCTGTTTGACAGTTTTTTCAGCCATATCCAATCAAACTTATTAGGAAAAAAAATTGGTTATGGGGTCCTTGGGTCCTGGACGGCTCGGGGGGGGTGGGGGGGGCGCTCAGAGGTGGGTGCCTGGCGGGTCTAGCCCTGGGGTCTGTTGCCCCCATTGGGGCGGGGTCTGGGGCGCCTCGGGGGGATCCTACGGCGGCTGCGTGCGTCAGGAATGGGGGCTTGTTTGGTGCCGTCGGTTCCTCCATTTCGGCCTTCCGGTGTTGTTTCTGTTGGGGCCGCTCGGGCCCCCGCGTGCCGGCGGTGCGCTGTCGGTGGTGTTCCCGTTCGGCGGGCTTGTTTGTCTCCTGGGAGGGCAGGCATGTTGATTTTTCTGGGGAGGAGCAGCTGGGTGGAGGGGTCCTCGCGGTGTGGCGGTGGGTGTTAGACACTGACTTGTTTTCGGCTGTTCTTCTTCAATAAGGGGGATTTTTTTATTTTTTTTTGTGTGTGGGGGGGGTTTGGGGGTGTGACCGCGGGAATCGGAGCTTGGAATGGGGCTCGGGATTTGTGCTTTGCTGTGTTATGTGGCTTTCTTCTTCTTCGGATTGGTGTTGTAGGACCGGTGTCGGGGGGGGTGTCGTTCGGGCGCCGGTGTCAGGGTGGGGGTGTTGGTGCCGGCGCCAGGGGTTTTTGGGCATTGCCCGGCCCTACTGCTGAGTCCGGGGGAGCTGGCTCCCTGGGAGTGCAGTAAGCACCCCAGTCCTTTGCTCCCCATCCCCGAAATCCTCCCTCTGCCTTTGGCTCATTCCTGGCAGCCTGTCCGCGGGCCCCCCGCCGGCCGGGGCCTTGCTGGGGCTCCTGTCTGGGGGTCGGGCGCCCCTGGGGCCTCGGATCCCTGGGGCCCGGGACTGGATTCACTTCGGGGTGGGACTGGGTGTTGTTCGGGGATATTCGGTGCCCGCGGACTCGTCCCGGCGGCTCCCCGGGGGCGCCGGCATGGCGGTGGCTGGGGGGCTTCTTCGGGGCTGTCTCTCCTCCTCCCTTGGTGGGGGTCTGATTTCCGGGGCTGGCCCCTACTTGGTGCAATTCGCTC
>NW_015150620.1:940043-1013638 GCF_000732505.1 Cyprinodon variegatus
GCGAAAAACTTCACTTCCAGCCCTCATCCAAACTGCTAATGGTTATTAACCAGATCCTTTGGTTCATTTTCAATGAATGAATGAAAAAGTCAATGAAATAGAACATGCCCTTTATTAGACTGGTAGTATTAACTTTCAGTTTATCTTCAGAAAATGCAAGATTGGAAGAAGTGATAAGTTTTTGTACAATAAATAAAATTCGTCTAAATGCTTTGAAAATAGTGTTGGTCACATTTTCTTTATTCTTCCTTTACTGTTCAAATTTGTTAAAACAAATTTTAATGCTCTACTGTTCTTAGCTGACACTGAATTAAATGTATCTTCCTATTTGTGACTGAATTAATTCAATTTGTCTAAATGTATAAAAAAAGAACAATTTGAAGCATTGTAATGCTTCAAATAGTAAAACATTAAAGGAGAATGTCTGGTAATCAATTTATAATCTTGAGCTTAAGCAGTTAATTCAGTAAGACATTATTGCAATGCATCCCTCACTTAAAATGCAACACCTAAAGGCTAAACAAATGTATGTATTTATTGAAAAATAAACATACATATTTAAAATGTATATTTCTGCAAGGAAGAGTCCCAAGAATTCCTTCATATAAACGTAAAAGCCTGACTGATAGTAAATGCCGCTCAATAGATGTTGCCCACAAGGCTCTTCCAAGCCCTTATTAGGTTTGAAGTAGAACCACATTTTCACTCTTTTTTTTCTAATAAAAGAGATCATGATTTTATTTCACCTTTGTATGGTATTAGATTTTGGTTTGATGATCCCAAACACTGAAGATGAAAAGAAGAAAATGAGGAAGAAATATGTTGGGAGGCCAACTCTTTAAAGGCACTGTATTTCATGATGGAAGATAAGGTAAAGAAGATGTAGCCACAGCAGGAAAACAGGGTTACACACTGGAATGGTGAAAATTGTTTCTTTCATGCTTAAATTCTGCAACAGTTCAATTATCCAGCTAAAAATCTGAATTGCACAGACACATGCACACACAGACAAACACGCCTTGTCAGAGGGGGAGACAAAGTGAGAGAGAGACCCAGACGTAGACAGAGAGAGAGAGAAACAGTGATGTGGAGCAAAAGTGGCAGTGAGTTTCAGAGAAATGGCAGAAACCAGGGAGAGCAGCCTCCCTACTCGTGACAGCAGCTGAAATCCAATCCACTTGAGGTGAAGGGAAACGGCACTTCCATGAAGGAAATACGCAAAAAAAAAAAAAAAAAAAAGCATATGGGAGAGCTGGAAAAAAGGTTCAAGAAGCAATGCAGGGGGAAAAAAGAGAGAAAAATGACAGAGGAAAAAATAGATAAATCTGGTGTGTGGGAGAGTCACAGCAAGAAAGAAAAAGGCAAAACACACAGACTGTTTAGACATTTGTGCCTGTTAGGAATAGTTGGCTGTTTGGATAGTTGTGGTCAGAGTGGGTGGATAATTCAATCAACAAACTGCTTGTGATGAGCCCATGTTGTGCCTGAGTTGCCAAATCCTATCCTTGCCAAACATAGTATTGCGTTTTGCACAGAGATGTTGACAGCATCAATACGAAAAATATCTATTTGCTGAACTTTGTCTTGCTTTGTGATCTCTGCATGATTTCTTGAGTCTTCACAATAAAAAACAAACAAACAAACAAACAAAAAAAACCTTTCTGATTTCAAACTATTCATTCTTATTTTTTTCACTGTGTGTTCTCACAGACTTAGATGTTCCAGTTTTGACTGTGCACCAGACGGTTGGCGATATACGTACAGGATTCTACCAAGAGAAGACAGTATTCCTTCGCTGCACTGTCAACTCCAACCCGCCAGCCAGATTCATTTGGAAACGTGGCCCCATGGTCCTCGAACAGAGCAAAGACAGTGGGGTCGATATCTATGAACCTCTTTACACTCAGGTAATCTTTAACCATGTTTTCTGAATCCTGAAATCGTGTCTATGTTGCTTGGATAAAAGTGAGTCGTATGTTGGATTGTGCAATTTTATGTGGAAGAATAAAACAAAGAGGATTGAATAAGGTAGTTAGTTTTTGAAATGTGCAATATTTATGCACATTTTAATCAAAATTGAAATGTGCATATACAATTCGGCCCTTTAGTTTGACCCACCAATATAAGTACGGTCTATGCAAATCCCTTCAGACAGGGGTGGAACTAGCCTAATAGCCTACATAACCCTGTCATTTACATACCCACTTACAGATTTGTTGTTGTTTTTTTTTGAGTTGGCATCTCTAAATTTTATTTATCTAAAGATAAAAGACAGTGAATATGCGATCACCAGAATTTTAAAGCATTCTGGTTATGTTTTTTTGTTTTTTTTTGACACCTCATCAGTTTAATTATTCCTACCCGATATTACTTATCTCTTCTATTGCAAATGCAGTAACCAACTTTATGGCTGTCTCCATCAACGACTGCCTTTAGTCTTCTTTAAAAAGTCACGTAGCTAAACAAGCAATAAGTGATATTAGTAAATAAGTAACACTTCTTGATTAAACCTTTTTTTCCTTCCTGTCTGTCCTGATTCATTCTCTCCATTGTCTTTGCTGCATTGTATTCATTTTGTGTAAAGGTGATGAAAAAGCCCCAGTCAAACCACATATAAAAAAAAGAATAAATTAAAATAAACATGAAATGCTATTCTTGCTTCCTATCCGTTACTGATTGGACTCTACGTCTGATCCGAGATATAAAATACATCCCAGCCTTTGTATTTCTTGATTCACTTTCTAGTTAAATAGATAACTGTTTAAGCAGACAACAAAAAGCGAAAACTGTTTTTCTCCCTATGATCTGTTGCAAATACTGATGAGAAGGAGAAAGCTGGGACAATCCAACATTTCTTTCATTTGGCTCTATTACTCAGAGATGCTTTGGATTAGACAATCCACCATCTATCATCTGTCAATAGTCAAAACCATTTAAAGCTGATTAAATAGAGTACATTTTTCAGAATTTGCATCTCAATACAGATTTAGATGTTGCAGCTAATCCTGGACCTTTAAACCATACAGCATTCAGCTTGATCTCAAATAATGACAACAATACAACACAAAAAGGAGAGCTAAAAATACATTTCATACCCTGAATGTTTGTTCTGTCTATCCATCTTTAGGTACCAGTCATTAGATTATAAGATTGCACTGTGTGCATCTGTAAGGTTGCAAAGTAAAAGGAAATGTAAAATTCATGCAAAACCAATTTTAAGTCTTCATTTTAAACATAACTTTAAGGGTTAGAAGAAAATTGCTAAATGTGAAGTAATAGCCATTTTTCTCTCTATATACAGTCTTTCCAAAGGCTGAGAGGCATTTCATGCAATTTATATTATCTTCTGAAAGTTTAATTTATGGACCATAAGGCACCAGCTATGCATATCATTTCTTTACAGTTTGTATTCAGTATCAGACGTGGTGGTCCTTTCCTTCTCTTTATTGGAATTGTGAATATCCTTACCTCCATCACTGTTACACCACATGAACATCTCATAATTTCTTGTGTAATAATTCATGCAATTTAGTATAAAATATGTGTCTTTACAAAAGCCTTTTTTAAATAAACAAAAAGATGTGTAAAAATATTGCATGTGTTGAGGTCACAAGGTCAAGTCCGATTGGGTAGGCTCATCACCTACCCTATCGGATTCAACGGCTCTGTCTCAGAAAAAACATTACTGTTTTGTTCATGACGGAGAGAGCTGATGAGAGGAGTGCAAGAAAGACTGATTTAAGAAAGAGAAGGATAGAGGGATTTAGATTTTATGTTTTGACCTAAATATGCTATAAAATGTCATTTTTCTAATGTCACAGGCAAAGCCTTTTCTAAATGCACCATCCTTTTAGCTCAATAGCTCAATGACGATTAAGTTCACATAATTCTTCACATACACTCTGTTGGATGTGGCTTTATAAGACTAAATGCAGCATAAAATACACGAAATTATCTATTCTTTCATAGATATACAGTTTTTCTAATGTAGCTAAAATGTGGTGAGACTGTGGGCCTGAAAAACTAAGGAAACAATCACACTTCAGTTTTTAAAATTTTTTGATATTTTGTGTTATGTTTTTTTTCTTATGGCCGTTCATATCATTAATTGACTGTGACCATTATCAGACCTCCGTCTGAACTGTTCAGGAGATCAAAGCAACCTGAAAGCTCTGTCTATGGAAGTAATGTTGAATGTCACCATCTGTAGTGTTCAATGCAACTTAGTTGAAAAAAAGAAAAACTTTTGAGCAAAACATTGAGCCTCATCATTAACAAAGTAGGTTGTGTAGTGGTAGCCCTGGCAGTGATGTAAAAGACACCTACATTTTGGCATGACTTTCCATAATGGTGCAAATAAGATAATGAATATGCAGTTAGTGCGGGTGTTGTCAGGCATTTACCAAAATTTCGAGCACAACTGATAGTGGGTGTAAAAATGATGAAAACTCTTCTATTTAACCGACGGTTCTACATATTCTACTGGCTCTGACCATGGAGATTTTGGGAACGCAGGGAGGATTTGTTTTGCACATCCCAAATGCAGTTAGCCAGACTTTATAAAGTATACATTGCACATCAATCGGGTATAAATAAATACTGGTAGAGATCCATTTCCAAGGCAAGACTAACAGGATCAACCTTATCTGTCAGATTCAGAACAACAGGACCCAGTTTTCGAAGCGGAGAGACAGTTAGGTTTCACAATGTGTTTATTTACGATGGAATTGTAGAGAACAGTGTCTGCGTCTAAAGCAGGAACCTCTCCAGGTTAGTGACCATGTCTATATGGCGGAGGATGACAATGAATGTGTGAGTCACTAACCTGGTCTTAGAGTTCAGTCCCATGCCTGGAGTAAGAGGTATGTTCCTGCCAGTCAGCTGCCAAGAAGACGCGGTGGATGCTGCCCAGAGAGTCCCAGACACTGTAGTCCCGGAGGTCTGAGGACAGGCAGGAGATCAGAACTGAGCAACCAAAGGCAGGATAATCCAGAGTCTGGTTCACAGGCAGAATCCATCAAGAGTCCGAGAACAGGTCAGGCAAACAGATCAGAACAGGGACAGGAGGATCAGAGGTCCAGAGGCAGAACAGGTCAGGATCAAGCAATCAGAAACACGCAAGTACCCAAGAGAACTCTCACCAAAGGCTTGAATTATCTGGCACGTATAATTGATTGAGGGCTGGTTTAATAGAGGCTGAAGCAGGTGGATCAAATTAACAATAATGAGAACTGGGTGGAGCTCAGTAGTCATATACACCAATATCATGACATTATCAGGTTAGGACCATCAGATAACTACGGATGTAACAAAAAAACTTCATGCAACATGCTTTGCTTTTGTAAAGCAAAGCATGTTGTCCATGAAACAAGTAAAACCACTGAAAAAACTTTCCAGTGAGCGATTTCTGCCGGTTTTGCCTAAAAAATCAAAGAACATCCTGCACTATACCTTTAAGTCAGTGCAGAACAGACCTGACTTAGAGAAACTAGTGCATGTCTTTATTTAACACATCTTGATTATTTCAAAGCACTTCATTTAAGTAAGTTGTATCTCTTTTTCATCTTTTTTTTGCTTGTTTAGAATACTTAAGTTTGGCTTTTAACCAGAATTTCTTAGTGTTTACACATTTCCCTGGCTTTATCTTCTCTTCATTAGCTCCCTGTGAGTAACAGAATACATTTTCAAATTCTCCTGTTGACATAGGTGGATAAATGGAATTGTAAATCTATAGCTCTCTGGCCTACTACAGTCTCATTTTCCTTCTTGGGCTCTAATATTAAAAGATTAGCGGTTTCCTTTGTTTAAAAAATTATTATTAATAATAGTGATGATCAGACTTTTTCTGTGGTGGCGTGAAAACTTTGGAATATTCTCCCTGCGAATATTGGACAGGCTTCTTCAATTTCATTTTTTAATGTGTCTTCTTAAAACTTTTTTCATTTTATTTTTACTCAGTGTAAGCGTTTACTGATGTTGTTTTTATTTTTTAATTACTGTTGTTTTTATGTTTTTAAATGTGCATTATAAATATGTTTCACTTTACTGACTCTGTTTAATGTTTTTAATGTTTTTTTTTTATGTTTTAATTTTTTTTAATGTTTTTAATCTTTAAACTATGTGTAATAATGGGTGTTGAATGTCTCTTGCAGGGTGAGACGAAGGTCCTTAAACTGAAAAACCTAAGGCCCAAGGATTTTGATGACTACACTTGCCAGGTGTCTGTGCGCAATGTGTGCAACATTGAAGATAAGTCAGTTACCTTCAGGCTAACAAATGCTACCGGTAAGATTTTGTTGCTTATTCTGTCCTTTACAAAGACAAACACATCTTTGTAATCCACAGACACACAGACACACACACACACATATACACACACACACACACACACCCATGTTGTGTCACAATATCCTTGTGGGGACCTTCCATTGACTTCCATTCATTTCCCACAAATTTATATGGCCTAACCGTGACCCTTGCCCTAACCCTAACCATTACCGACACATACCTATCCCTAAACCTAACCTAAACTCAATTCACACCTAAGTCCTAAACCTAACCCCCACCCCAAGAAGAGAAACTTTCCCTATGGGGACCAGTTGTTGGTCCCCACAAGTACCTATGAGTCCCCAAAATGTAGCATATTCCTAGGAAATTGTCCCCACCAGGTATTAAAGACATGGCCACACATACACACACATTACACACATACACACACACACACATATATATATTCTTTGTCTATTTTCTTGTAAATGTGTTGCTTCCATATATCTTTTATTCTTTTAAGATTTTACAGCATTTTTTTTTCATCGTAGTTTTCTCTGTTACTTGCTGTAAATTGGCTCAGAAATCTGCTTTTAATTACTTTATCAATAAAGCCCATCCATTTCTCTCATCTTCTCACATTCCTGCTATGTATCAATCTCTTTACCTCCCTTTTTATTGGGGCAGCTGTTTTTCCTTCCTCTAACCGTCTCTATTTTCTTGTCTGTCTCCTTCCACGCAGCGTTGTCTTCCTGTCTAGTTTTTCTGTTGCTGAGAGCTCATCTCAGGGCCGTCAGCTGTAATTCAGTTGTCACGCTCCCTGTTATCTCCAATTCTCTTTGCACGTCTCTGTCCATCTACACGCCACCGCCCAGCAACTCTCTTACTTACAGCAACACTGTTGCCATTGACAGTCTTGTCAGGTTTATTACGGTCAGGCTGATGCACCGCAAGGGGAATCCTAGAGCTTTGTTTATTTTAAAAACATTTTAATTCCTCTTTGTATTTATCTTTTTTGTTTTGCTTTGCTTTACCGCTATTATCAAAACTTTGATGTGCTTTTTAAATAAACCTTTTATGTTATAAATTTAGTAAACTGACAATCCTAGTTCAGATGTTTGTCAAAGTTAGTTAGTCAAGCATTAATGGAGCCGAAACACTTGTTGTATGTTGTTCTCATGGTCAAAGTGGCTGAATAAGTGCAAACAAGCAGCACGAGGTAGGCAATCTTTGAATGATTGTTTTATTTGAGTTCATGCTGTGGGCAAAATATGCAACATTGCATGCTAAAGGTGCCTTCTTTAAATCTCCACCCTGGAACTGGAAAAAAATTAAACATTAATACTCCCTCTCAGCAAGAGTTGGACGATTTTGGTAATGGGCTTTTTTTCCTTAGATGAAAAGGTCTATCATGTTTTTTTTTCCCTCTCTTTTTTTCTGTAGAAGCAACTAACCTGTCTTGGCTTTGATCAAAGGCAATACAATCTGCCAACTAGGGCCTCTTTGACTTTAAAGTTTAAACACATATCTTATTTACTGCATCTATAGCAAAACCAATGGTTTTCAATTGCAAGTTATTCCAGTGACTTATTTGCTATTAATAATATATATTCTCCAACAATAAAACATATTATCAGAGTAGCTGATGTTAGCATGTATCTTCACCTGCTCTTCTAACAAGCATTAGCATGTTCGCCCATTTTCAACATCTGTGTTGGACTAAAGTGGGAGAAAATCAGACCGACTAAACACATCCCAATTTACAAAGACACATGGCTTTATCTGAGGTCATCTTCCTAAGGATCGCTCCTCTTTGTCCTCTTTCTGTCCTCTTCCATTAATGTGTCTTCTGCGGTGAGATTAAGCACCCAAGAGTCCAATACATGCCTTTGCATTTTTTTGGAATCATTAAGGTGTATTGCTTTTATTTTTTACCATTGGCTAAATGCCACTATGAAATAATTTCTGAATCACCTCATCTGGAAAGTTCCAACATGTATGCCTTGTATGCCTTTTGTTAACACGAACTTCAACAAATACTAACTAGTCAAAGTTTGAATCATTACTTCATACTCATATTACAAGCATATCACGGATCATTCTAAAATTATATCCCCCCTAAAATTATAACCGGTTTCAACCCAGGAACAATGCAGAAAAAAACTAGGTTTTCAGTGGGAAAGCAGCCATATATAACGTCATCTGCAAATAACATTTGGACGGCTTCTTTATTCATACAACAACAAAGATGCAGGTATTAATCAATGGTGTACTTTTGATGAATGTTCTTTATTTGAACAGAATGAACTATCATGTTGCTCAGGTTGATTATTAAAGCTTTTGGGGTGTGAATACTTCACACTTATTGTAGCCTTTGCTGACCAGTAGGATACTTTAATGCCTCTTATAAAATATTAACTTCCCCTTTTTCTCTCTCTTACTGACATGACACTGCTCTTCTTGTTTTGCTGCAGAAAGTCAGTTAGGCGTTAGATGTTAGTACTTTATTCTTTAATTATGAGGATTGTTTTTTTTAATGTTTTACAAGAAAACAAGGCTGAATTCACCTCATTTGACAACAGTGAAGCATGATTCCAAAGACAAATTAAGAAACAAGTCAAAAAAGCTGCTGTTTTATGGCTTAATTGAAGTGAAATACACAGAAGGGAACCAGAATTCAGAGGGAGAATAGGACAAATTTGATCAAAAATAACAATCACAAGAAAAGAAAATACAGACATATTCAATTTGACATAGCAACTAAAATATCAGAATCAGAGCTTGAAAATAACACTGAAATCAAAAGAAAAATAAATAGAAAGTAAAAAAAGTCAAAGTCAAACAACAGAAATATTCGGCCAAGGGGACAATAAATAACGTTTATCTTAAAAACAAAAAATGCTGAGATTAAAAAAAAAAACTAAATACAAAACAACTGACTTTCCTATCTACCTATCTACCTATCTACCTATCTATCTATATATATATATATATATATACACTTATCTGTTTGTCATTGCAGCATTACTCTCTGTTTAGATCAGATTAATCCAGTAATGTCATATCATCATCTTTGATAGATCACAATGGGAGAAAGAGATTAATTTGTCTGTTTTATTTTTCATTATAATCCTGTCCAGGGACTTTTACACTGGGCTACCATTAAATCCCATTCAGTGACAAAATCCTCTTTTTGCCTCTTAAAATGAAATTGTATTTGTTGAGGAGTGCTGTAGTTCTGTCACCATAGTTAGAGAGACAAAATATACAAGCATATATTTAAGACGGTTTAAGTAACTATACCAGACATTTCAGCTCTGAGATTCAGCTTTGAGATGTTTCAAACTACATAAGACTATATCTAAAAAAAAGAGCTCCAATGAAGAAACATTAGCGACCTGAGATCCAGGTGTTGGAGAGATAAAATAGGGCTGGTCTGTTTAATTAAATCCAATTGAGCTTCAATGTAGCTCAAATGTCTGAAGAAGTGAATTCCTTTCTGATAGAGTAAAGTCACAATACACAATGTGTTGTGGTTTACTGCCTATGGGACTGTATTGCCAAGAAAGCAGAAAAGTCACTCATGTTCAATGTAATCCCCCAAAAAATGGATATTTGAGGTTTAGAACTGGGCAAATATGTGATGCAAAATGATGGCCTGGACTAATAAATTATGCGCCGTTTTTTAATACGTGTACTTGTGCTCTCTCATGTGCTCGTGTGAAACATCATCAACCTCAGCCCTAGCACTGTTCCAATTCACAAGGACAGAAGACTGAGAATGGACAAAGTCCCCGGATGTTGTTCTGGCCCCCCCCCTATACTGAGCATGCATCAGAGCAGACTTGTCCGTTCTCGCGATTGACTGCCATCCCAGCATGCACTGCGGCAGTAGCAACTTTCAATGGAGCACTCACTGAGCTCAGAATATTTAGTTAAAAGTTCTCTTTTCTATTGCTTATTCTATAAAAGTATGTTTTAGGATCATTTCAGTCGAGAACATTATATCTTTAAGCTTCACTATATGGCCCATTTACTGATTTAGTGCGTAATTAAAAAATAAATCCGATGTTGAGAGGACCATGGCAACCAGCGGAGCTCCGAGGCTAACCAGGCTAACGTTTGCCTGTCTGCAGCGGCCCTCTCTCGGCATAGCCGTGTGTGAAAGACTGCTGGCTCTGATGGCGATTTTTTTTGTTTTATTTGGCAAAATGTTAATTTGCTTTGTGCTTATCTGACTGTGTTAATTATTACTCCCCCACTAAATGAAAAAAGTAAGAATTTATTATTATCTAATGACTATTAATAACGGGAGGTGAAATGCAGCTCCAGACAAGCCGAGCGTGTGGTGACGTCACAAGTACATGTATGCTTCTGTTCCGATTGACCAGGATTTATGTTGCGTGCTCCGGTTCTCCCCAAGTCCATACTTTCCTGTGTTCTTGTCACAAAACATACTTCGGGGAACACAAGTCCTTTCTCTCGTTCTTGTGAATTGAGAAACAGTCAATGTGTCTTCAGATGATGTGAATGGCCAGGTAAAAGTGCACTATTTGAGAGATTTAAGAAACACATCACACTAGGATTTACAGCTGGAAGACAGCAGACAGTACAATGCCTTTTGGGTGTGTTGTGGAATAAATGTCTTGATCACTCATGCCTGTTTTTGCAATAAGATGGACCGAAACCCTCTCAGGAAGGCAGTTATATTTTGAATCATCTTAGTATCTTTTTTGTATTCAGTTTTTGGTTTTATACTTTAATAAAAGCATATGTGTGACTAATAATCTCACAATAAGTATTTTAAAAGACAAAAGGCATTCAATTAATAAAGCTGCATCCAGTGAAATTATAATAATAGCTCTGTGTTTATGAAGGTACTTAAAACGAGTGCCAGAAGTGTTTTATCCAAATACCACCTCTGTTTGTCAGTATTCATTCTGGTTGTGCTTTGAATTAGATAATTTGTCCATAGTGAGTGTGGCTACTGAAGGTCAATTTAAGAGGAGAAAACAGACAGTATGGTCTTTATTGTTCAAACATAAACTTGGTGTTTGTGTGCTTTCTAAATACATTTCAGTTCAAGCAGTTTACTTTGCAAAATGTATATCTTGTTAAACTTATAACTCTTGCCATGATCAGAGTAAACAGACTGATGTTTTTTAAAGTTGCAGTAATATACGTAGATACTTCTACATTAGTTTTTTTTTTCCTAGCCAGTGCCAGATTAATAATATTAAAAAATCAGTATTTGTTGTCATTTCAACTGAATGCCAAGAAAAGGTGAGAGTAATGCAGATGGATGATTCTTTGAGGATAGAAGTAACCTGCCACATCCAATAAAAGCTTCAAACACTGTTTAAAATATAAATCAAAAACTTTTTCCCCACAACCAATCACATTTTTCAATATGTGCTTCTAATAATAATACCTGCTCATATATCTTATTATTTATTATAATTTCTCCTAAAAGATATAGTCTACATACTTCAAGTGTCTACTCAATCATTGTATTAGCAATACTCCTTAATTAGGTACAACAATGTATTATTATATATAAAGAAATATCTCAGTTATGCAGAAAATCTTACCTAATCCAGTCTCAACTAATTTGCTCCAACTATATTCATTCCAATTAAACCCGACCCATTTTAATATAATTGTACTTCAGTTATACACAGTCACGATCATTCTATTAGTATTTATAGAATTATAATTAACTAATCAAGTACAACATAGAAACAGGTTATATTAAATGCTACTTGAAATCAAACCCATCGTCTTAGCATGCATGGAGTGTGCTTTGGTAAAACCAGTCCCTTTCATCAATAAATGACCCCCGCTCTTGTGTTGTGCTATAATTCTCAGTCTCCTTGGTGCAGAATAATTTCAGTACATCAAATCAAAACAGTTACCTCATAGCTTTGCACCTCTGATTAAAGGTTGTTTCTGAGATGTTGCAAGAGTCTCCCTATAACACATTTTGTTTTGTTTTTTTCAGTTTTACCAAAAAGAAGAGATTTTAGCACTGCATTATAAGTCACAGTTTATACATCTTTCATGCAATGTTGAGGGAAGGTTGGTGCTACATGAATTATAGATTACTTGATGAGATCACATACAAACATCTTCTCATTTATGTGAGTTTAAAATAAACAGAATTAAACAAAATGATGCACAATGCAACATGTTTCTTGTCACTGGTTTTATATTCCAAATTGTTATAGAAAGATATTTTTATGCACAGGCTTTGTTTCTTTTTTTCAAATTGAGTAGCTATTGCTATTTGATTCAACAGAATTTTTGAAATGTATTCTATTTATTTTATTACCAGTTTTATATGACGTTGCTGTTATACAAATAACTGATTTATTTATTAACCAATTTTTCTGTTGAATGAATGAATTGACTAGTTTACTGTATTTTAAAGCTCTGGTTTAAACTTTAGTTTGGGGCATTTACAAATGCAGCAAGTTTTCTAAGTTTGAGAGGCACAGGATCCAAAATGCAATGAGTTAGATTCCTTGTAATTAAGGGTTTGCCCAAAAAGTTTATCATCTTATCATTTTTAATAAGCCACTGTTGTCAACTCTTAGAAGCTGGTTTACTCCAAGCAGTGAAGAGATCATTTTTAGGCTTGCTTTTGTCAGTAAAATCATTGAAAAAAAGAGCATTATTGAGAAAAACTGCTTGGGAAGTGTATCACATTCAGTCTGGCAACCAGCTGGACAGTAGCAAAACTGTTTAATTTGAACAACTTTGTATAGCTTCAGCACATCCCACAGCAATGAGTGTCAACAGAGGCTTCTGACAGCGCTGTCTATAACTAACTTTGAGCACTCAATTAAAATTAAGTTACTTTTAATAAAGTATATGCATTGCATTACAATACTTATGCAGAGGTGAGTAGACTACCCAAAGAATATTCCATTAAGGGTAACACATTGTTTTTCTACTCCAGTAAGAGTAAAAAGTAGCCATCCAAGAAATTACTTGAGTAAAAAAGTGTTATTTAGAAATGGTACACCCAAAAAGAGGAATTAAAGCATCTGTTGGATCTACTTAAGCACTTTTAGTTACTTTAACACCATTGTTTCATATTTCAGAATTTCTGCTGTGCACCACAGCAGAAAGTGACTCACACTTGCTTCGGCCCCTCCGCTTCTGTTTCGCCTTTCTGATTTTGCTAGCATAGCTTGGTGGTATGAATTTATTATTTATTTAATATTATTAGTGCCCGCTTTCCTGTTTGACATGTAAAATCAGGAGCTTGGTGCACACACTGCTTTGGTGTCCGGCCAAATTTCCTTCTGTGCTGAAATACTTTGTTTATCCAGAAGGCTTCTATAACTGCACCCTCACTGCACCGTAACTGATGTGAATGTACACATTGATTTTAATGATTTGGATTCCTTGTGACATCCGCACAGCAGCTGTACCAGGGTGAGCCCAGTGTAGAGATACTTTCACAGGTCCAACAGACATACATTTCTTTTTTTAAGTGTATTCAAGTACTGAAAACTTCATAAACATTTGAAGTTTGCCATTTTTAGATTTCCTAAGTTGTTTTTTTAAAGCATTGAGTCTTTGTATCTTGAACTTGTACATTTTGTTTTTTAATGAAAATCATTTTGTGTTTTTTTTCCCCTTTAGTTCACCATTTGCTGCCATCTACTTCCTATTTGTCTCATTTCACTTCACTTAAGCCTCTCCTATGTTACATTGATATTCCTTTATTGGTTCTTTAGGGCCACATAAATTGCTGTGAGGGGTGAGATTATTAATCAAATTGTAAACAGTTACTGTAACAGAACCTCTCAAGGCATGAAGTTAGAGTTTACAGGAAAGGCAGTAAGGTGGTACACAGTATCAGGTAGGAACACATGGGGAAGCTGGACAAATCTTTTCCCCCGCTGATTTTGTCTCAATTTCTCATAATTTCACTGCACTATGTACACTCACCGGCCACTTTATTAGGTACCTCATGCTAGTAACGGGTTGGACCCCCTTTTGCCTTCAGAACTGCCTCAATTCTTCGTGGCATAGATTCAACAAGGTGCTGGAAGCATTCCTCAGGGAGTTTGGTCCATATTGACATGATGTCATCCCACAGTTGCCGCAGATTTGTCATCCCAAAGATGCTCTATTGGATTGAGATCTGGTGACTGTGGAGGCCATTTGAGTGCAGTGAACTCATTGTCATGTTCAAGAAACCAGTCTGAGATGATTCCAGCTTTATGACATAGCGCATTATCCTGCTAAAAGTAGCCGTCAGAAGTTGGGTACATTGTGGTCATAAAGGGATGGACATGGTCAGCAACAATACTCAGGTAGGCTGTGGCGTTGCAACGATGCTCAATTGGTACCAAGGGGCCCAAAGAGTGCCAAGAAAATATTCCCCACACCATGACACCACCACCACCAGCCTGAACCGTTGATACAAGACAGGATGGATCCATGCTTTCATGTTGTAGACGCCAAATTCTGACCCTACCATCCGAATGTCGCAGCAGAAATCGAGACTCATCAGACCAGGCAACGTTTTTTCAATCTTCTATTGTCCAATTTCGATGAGCTTGTGCAAATTGTAGCCTCAGTTTCCTGTTCTTAGCTGAAAGGAGTGGCACCCGGTGTGGTCTTCTGCTGCTGTAGCCCATCTGCCTCAAAGTTCGACGTACTGTGCGTTCAGAGATGCTCTTCTGCCCACCTTGGTTGTAACGGTGGTTATTTGAGTCACTGTTGCCCTTCTATCAGCTGGAACCAGTCTGGCCATTCTCCTCTGACCTCTGGCATCAACAAGGCATTTCCACCCACAGAACTGCCGCTCACTGGATGTTTTTTATTTTTCGGACCATTCTCTGTAAACCCTAGAGATGGTTGTGCGTGAAAATCCCAGTAGATCAGCAGTTTCTGAAATACTCAGACCAGCCCTTCTGGCACCAACAATCATGCCACGTTAAAGTCACTCAAATCACCTTTCTTCCCCATACTGATGCTCGGTTTGAACTGCAGGAGATTTTCTTGACCATGTCTACATGCCTAAATGCACTGAGTTGCCGCCATGTGATTGGCTGCTTAGAAATTAGGTGTTAACGAGCAGTTGGACAGGTGTACCTTATAAAGTGGCCGGTGAGTGTACTTTGGAGGTATACAATCCTTAATTTCATGTTTTGTTACATAATACAGGTCCAGACCACAAAAACATATCCTCCCCAAACACAAAACGTAATTTAGACGTTTTTTTTTTTGGCAAAAGCTGGTCGCTCCGTCATAGTTTTGATCCAGAAATAGTTATTACAAATTTGGTCGATCTGATTTGGTCCCACTTTAATCTAAAAATAAATGTTGAAAAGATGTTGCAGAGCCAGTTTTCAGTCTTTTCAACAATCTGAAAATTATAGCTTTTCACCTTGTTGACATTGTTTGGATGTAAGTCTTGTCTTTTCAATGTCTTTCCAACCAGTTTTTGCTTGGTAGGATGATTAGACTGATACCAAGTGAACCATGAAGCTGATATGTGTTTTTGCAATAGCATACAGTAGTGAGATTGTTACCTTGGCATTAGGGCGGCAGCCAGACGATGTGTCAGAATCCAGGGAGTAGCTATTGAAGATGTCATTCACTTCATAACTTAAGACACTCCTGCTTTTTGACTTGTCTTTACTTCCAAGTCTAAGCTTAGATTATTTAAATCTTGTGAAGATTTACCAACGATTAGAGATCCAATTCTGCAATTTAATTCCTTGTTCAGAGTAAACAAAGATGTCTTTAAATGGCTTTACATTAATACATCGATGAATAATAGAATCAATCACTGCAGCAAGACCAATACATAAATTGCACTATGATTATTATAGCAACATAATACTTTCCCAATTTGAAGCGAATATTACTTAAATTGTAATGAGGTAAGAACCAGTTGAAAAAAAACATAGAAAGAGACATTTTTACTCAAAGCTCACCTCTTGCCTTCTGTTGATTTCAAATATTATTAATCTTTCAAGGGGAAAATAACTCTTAGCCATCTACATCAGGATATAAACTGTGTTTAAATTGTGTCACTTTAGACATAATACTAGAACTAGATCTGACCTAATGACATGCTGATGCTCCATCAAACATGAGTAATGCTTAAAAAACTGAACTAATATGAAAAAAAAAAAGTTTTCATGAGTGCTCTGGGACTTAAAGGCCTTTAAGGCTTTGCTTTCCTAGTGTTGTGCCGTGATACAATGAAAGTAGACAGAGCTATTTATTCTCTCATTGCTGCTGTTATGCCAATGAAATTTCTTGTCAGATCTAGAGTCACCACGACTGAAGTTAGCTAAAGTGATCATATTAGGTTTTTGCATTGTCACCCTTTAGATGCTGCTATCAGCTCAGTGTGAGTTTATATTTTTGTTTGCACTGTTGCGCTGTCTAAAACATGAATACATAGAGTACTTTAGCTTCTTTAAAGTCCAGCCATTTTCATAATCTCTGTAAAAAGGAGATTAGCAATGTACTATATACAATCTATTCAAGTAGTGAGTCCCTTCTTTAAGTCTGTGCATCTTGTACAGGAATAGCCTCTTGTAGATGCACTCAATACAAATACATCTATTACTTAGTGGTAAAACTAGACTGAAGTGCAGTAGGATTCTATAAAATATGTTTTTTGGTACCGTTTCCTGGGCAAGCATTACTGGAGTTGCAAATTTTATTTTCAAATTAATGCATGAGCCAATCAGCTTTGGTTACCATTTGAAATATTGCAAAATGCCACCTTTTTAATACTCCTCTTTCTCTGTTACCTATCATTCATATTAGTTGAAGGACACTGAGCAGATGGAGCATAAACCATATACTGATGTTAAAAGGGTAAAGAAAGAATATACAGTTTGATATGTGCATCTGTGAGAACAGAACAGTAAAGTAAACGATTAATTTTCTTTAGTTAAATCCGGCTGAACAGGTGCAGTGGCGTCTGAGGTAAATAAGTGAGATTAATTTTCTGTTTATAAAAAAGCCTCAAGCTATTTATTTATTTATTTTTTACCTAGGTAAGTTATTTATGAATTATATACCTGATTATTTCATATTTTTCTCTATTTTTTGAATCTCAAAAAAGACTTTCTAGTTAAACAGTTTTACCAGATTATCTGGAAAAGGTTTAGCCTCATTTAATGACAAAATAATTTTATTATTCTACTCACTGAAGGTATATCTCATTTCACCAAAATGTTAAACAGATTAAGCCAATTCATTCTTAATACCGAAATTCCATTTTTTAAATTTTTTTTTATTAAAGTCCTTTAAAGTTGGCATTAAAAACATTCTAAAACTTTCTTTTCAGAGTTTTGCTCAATATTGTGTTCAGAAATTAGGTCTAAATATGTTGAAGTGAAATTACACATTTTAAAGCATTTTAAAATATTACATAGGTTATATTGGAGTACACTTACTTAAAACAGATTGGAATGTTGAAGCCTTTTTCATTTGACTCCACCCAGATCTTTAGAAAGCATGTGATCAAAGAAGCTGTTGTTCGTTGCATGAGCTCCAACTTTCTAGGACAGTCATTTAAAGCTGTGTTTGTTTGTTTTTTATTTGAGCCAGCAAGGATACATTTTTAGAAAAAGGAAGATGTGCAAAGAGTAAGAAGTCTTAGGAATCTGTTTGTTTTTGTTTGATTTGATAAAATTTGAGATGAAAGTATCTTGATCCCTCCATCACCAAGAGGAAACCTTTCAAAGGGTCAGTGCGAGTGCTACTCGAGCATAAAGGCAATGACTCCATAACAACCTGATATGAAGCATCTGAATGCTTTTCTAACAGCAAAGTTGAATTTTATTAGTAACCTCTAATGAGGTTTATTTGCATTTAGATATTTGACACCCAAGTTTCCTTCTTCCAGTTCAAATATGGATGTTACATCCATCGTAAGATTGTGGACACAATTGCAGAAATTACTCAGGAACACAGAACGAAAAGATGGAGGTGTCATAACAACAGAAAACTATTATAAAACAGGTGATCCAGAATCCCTCAAAAGCAGTGACTGTGGAGACGATGAAACAATATTCATGGATTCCATAAGAATGAGGTGGGTGTGGTTCTGTGTTCAGAAAGAATGAACTTGGCAGAGTGCAACTGTGTGAGGACTTAAAGGAGCTTTGGATCTTTTTTCTAGGAGAAGTAGAACCAAGCGTTTGAGAGAGGGCAGGCTTTCAAGATCAGTTATGTGTAGAGCTGCTGAGTGTAATTGTGGAGCATGTCATTTTAACTTTGAGCATGAAGAACTTTATTAGGACTGCAGTCATTTGTGAGATCTACTGGTAGATTTCTGCTTTGCAGGGAGAAATCCATCTTCCTCCATGAACACAGACACATGCATGAGGTAAAATAATGACAGTGAAACCTTGAAAAATGTTGAATAGATATACAAATATCCAAAGACTTTTATGACTGTTTTATAGTTAACAGTAATATTGCTTTCAAATGAGTTTACTTTCTGCAGTAGAGCATAATGACATCAATGCTTAAACAAAAACTCATTACATAATTTATTACTCTATTTAGAAGAGACAGTAGGGTTTGTCTGCTCTGCCTCATGGTGCCTTGAGTGTTGTAGAGAAGTGCAAGGTGCTTTGTGTTAAAACCACTCAAAGGATTTCAACAGGCAAGAGCCTGAACACCAGTTCAGCTCTGTTACTGCTGTGCCTCTTATTACCCTGATCACTGTGAAATATGAAAGAAATAGTACTAGGAGCTGCAAATGCAATAAGTTATTTACAACATTTCAATTTCATCAAAAGTTCTCAGATGTATATTACTTAAAGTTATCAGGCTACTTTGGTACAGAAAAGATCCCAACACCTATGGGCTTCTTTGTACCTTAAGCCTTCTGTTATCTGTTTTGATTAATCTTTTACGTGTGAAACTGTTGAATTCAGGATGTCTGAACCAGGTTTTCTTTTTATCATAAATATTTTATGACCTAATTAGAAAACTCAATTATACTTCAAATCCTTAAAGTTTTTAGATACAGAATAAATTAAGTACAGTGTGATGCAGTCTTCACTTATTTCGTACTGGTTTTCTCTGTCACAGCTCCCCCAATGATCCGACTCTCGGTAAATGACAGCGTGGTGGTTGATCCTGGACAAGATGTGGTCATGACCTGTGAGGTGACTGCAGGTTTACCCCCACCCACAGTCACATGGTCACGTTATCCCGGACCCCTTCCCCTCAGTGCTCTGGTTCGGGGGCCGACACTAGTTTTACGTGCAGTCACACCAGCGGATGCAGGTTTCTACAACTGTACAGCAACTAACAATGTGGGAAACCCTGCTCGCAAGAACATCAACCTTGTTGTCAGGAGTAAGTAAATGTTTTTTTTTTTCCCTCATGTGGATAATAAAGACAATGCTCAGTGGATTTATTATTGAATCTTGGGGTATTCACGTAGATAACACTAACTATTACTTAGAACTATTGCATCGGCTATAAAATATTTTGTTGAATTCAAAATTAGGGTTTTACAGTTAAAAACTAATCAGTTTTCAGTAAACAGATTTTTGTCATAGCTTTTGAAACATTCAAAAACAAAGGACAAGAAGGTCATTTGACAGTAATTACTCAGATTTTAAACATGCTCTCATTGGTTATTCACAATTTTTACCCTCTTCATGATGTTCATGGTCACAGAGGGCTAAAGTCAATCAAAATATTTCATAGGCATGTGAAAGGGTACAGAATACAGGTTACCATTCAATCCCAAGGACAAAGACAAGGAAACAGACAAACAACCACGATTTTTAAAGATACTTTTATTCAACATTACTTGGAATGGAACTAGGTAGGGTATTTTACCATTTTTAAATTATGATTTTAAATATATTTTTGGCAGAAAAAAAAACTATAAATAAGTACTGACAGGCAGACCTTAGATTGGTAAATACATCTTATCTTTTTTACCATAAGATAATTTAAAAGCACTGTCACCATAAATGATTACACACACATCAGGCCTTTTCCTCATCAATGTGGTTTTTTCTAAGAAGCTCCTTGCAAAAATGTCATAGTTTCTACAAGTTTCTTTATAAAAAATATATTATTTTATACCACCACCTACAGACAGTGTAAACATTTATCAAAAAGCAGCAAAAAAGGAAAGCAATGTGCATGTGTTTAATTTTACTGTGTTAGGTTAGAGTTTAGGTAATGGAATAACTTTTCACAATAGTTTTATATCACATATGAAAATTCAAAGAAAACAGCATTTGCAAAGCTAATGTTTATTAAGCATGTAGGTAGAAACCCTCTACTGAAATTGGCTCCACACTTTAAAGTTTACAATTTCTTTATTTTTTTTTGGGTGGGGAGATGATATTCTTTAAGACAGAGGTCCCAAACACGTTTGTCTATGCAAATATTAAGAACAGGTGTTATTTCAGGAGAGATGGATTAAAAAGGTCCAAGACCAATGCATTTTGGCAATCAAACACTGCCTTTTGCCACTGGTTGCCAAATGTATTTTTATATATATTTCTTCTAAAAACTCCATTAAACTTATTAAATGTAAAACTACAGTTTCTATGGCCAAATACAGTTTGTCCCTGTCTTTATTTTTCTTTCTGTTGTTTAATCCTCATGAGAGAAAGAAAAATAGGTTATTATACAATATAAAAAAAAACAGTCTTTTTTCTATTAATACAGTAATTCCCACACTGCTACCTGTAATAATAACAATGATAATACTGAGTACCTAAAGTTGGAAAAGTTTCATTTACGAGAAATAGATTTAAAAAAAGATATTACCTTTCTGGTTACTGTAGCTTATCGACTGACAGTAATTTGGGACTGTATTAATGAGGAAGTCTGTGTGTGCTGTAAGCAGTTAATCCATCATTACAGTGAGCTGATGCGGATCTTTTCAGAGTGGGTGGGTTAAGTATTGCTCTTTTTGTAATTTCCCTGTCATTAAAGCAGAAATCTTCCATTCGTCCTCCCCTCTGGCTATTTTTGGTGCCTTTAATCATCTTTATTCACTCCAATTAGTTAGACTGGAGTGGAAGCAATTAGTGACAGTCTCTTCTGTTAGTTAACACAGTGAAGAACGTATGCCAAATACATTTCTCCTGTTAGTTTAATGGGTCTGAAAGCTTCTTCACACCAGTACAGGTGGAAAAAGTTGGTAGGTGACATGCAGATTGATGCACATGCAGCTGTGATTCCATGACTTCACAGGGAAATTAATTACTTCCTCAACATTTACTGTAACCTTAATGTACTCAATTGCTTTGAGCAGAAGTAGAATTAATTTACAAACAAAATCATTGTCTTTCATAAAATAAATATAATATAAAGTCAATTAAAATAGATATATTCACAACATGTAGAGATCACTAAGCATAGATGCAAACAGATACCATTTACAACAATCTGATAATTTAAACAGTCTATATATCTTGTTATGGAGCTCTGCACACCTCTTCAACGTCTGCTATCCCGTTTAGTAGGGAAACAGAGAGCTGTTTTGCATTCAACATGGAAATCAGTTGGGAAAACACAGCCTTTGAAACTGAAAATTAAATGTGACAGTGTGAGTTACTCTTTGTCCTTGATTTTGTTTCCCCCCTCCCCTTTATCCCCATGTTATTTTATTCTGAATCTTTCCTCCTTCTTTGCGCTCCTTCACAATTTGCCTCTTCCTCTTTTTTATCTCTTTTAATCCCATCTCTAATTTCCTTTTTTCTTCTAGTTTCTTTTTTTCATTCTTCCCTTCTTTACATTTTATTACTCACCATGTAGACTTATTCATTATTTTGTGTTAGCCACCTTTCTACTCCTTATAGCTTTTTCATAAACTTACTTGCTTTGAATCTTTGTGTGCTTCATTTGCAAACTTTGGCATAAGTATCCTAATATTTCTTTGTATGCCTCCATTCTCTTTGTCAGTTATTAATTTTTTTCCCCTAAACAACTGTCTAAATACACTTCTAACAAGGCAATTACACTCATTACAGGCTGCCAAGGCTAGGGCTGAATTGTTCAGATCGAGGCATAATAATGTGTAAAAATGTCCCAGACCTGAATAAGATTGAGAACCTGATGATTCTGAGGTTTAAGATATTTGCAATTAATGTGATAATTTTCCAGATGCTTAAGGTTAGTAGAGACATACCCTCAATTATTTGCAAGAGTAAATGTGGAAACAGGTGGTTATACAGAGTACTGATTTATTTTGGCTGAATTCATATGCAAGAAAAAATTCTCAAAATATCTTGTGAAAATGTTTGTTAATGTTATATTACCAACTTTGACATCAACAAAGTGTTTCGACAGAGCTGAGTGTCAAAAGCAGTATGCACATCTATGAACATAATGGATTGATTAGCTGAGCAGCAAAGGCAAATAGAATCCAGCATGCAAACAAACACTTTTTAAGTATAAAAAAAACTGCACCCTTATAATGTCATGTGGGATTTAGAATGTATTATTTTATTGTGTTTTAAAGTTAACAGTTAATCCCTGTGAAAAAAAAACCACAGGATACCTTTCTCTTATGAAGGTCAAACCTTTGATGACAAAAACTGTTAAAACTTTGGATAGAGAGGACAGATGGTTTGAAAGTTATCACTGAGCAGAGGGAGATAATTGCAGTTTTACGGTTCCAAGCATCTACAACTCGGTCCTTGAACTCATTCCAAACAAATCACACAAGCACATTCATTACGATTCAAAGGGCCAAAGACATAAGCCATACAAAAACGAGACTTCAGCAACCCAGGAGAAGGATGGATGGAGAAATTGTATGGGACTTGGAATGCGCTTAGGAGGATGGGCCTCCTTGTTGCTTAAAGCAGAAAAGCTCCAACTAAAGATTGCTCTGGTGTAAAATGACAGGATTAACAAAGACTCCTGGATAGGTGTTAAAAAGTCTTGGCTTTGATAACATTAAAGTAAGTGCTCTCAATTTACAAGGTTTATATATGATACTCCATATCTGATAACATTGTTCATTCTAATCGTGTATTTAGGCTCCCTAATCTGAATTACAGTTAATGCTGTAAATATTCTTTAATTTCTCACACTAAAGAAGGTAAAAAAACAAAAAAAATGAAATTCACATCCTCCATTTGTAACAAGCAGAAATTAAAGGCATTTTTGTTAAACATCTATCCTTATTTTGATATATTATCACTTTTTCATAACCTTCCTTCTCTCCTCTTCTGAATGTCCTTTCTGCTACACACAGCAATGAGCAACCTGACTTTTCAAATCACACCGGATTCAAACAAGGACAGTGAGACCATCCAAATGGGTCGGGACCTGAAACTGTCATGTCATGTCGACGCCACCCCACAGGACAAAATCAACTACACCTGGTACAAGAATGGGGTCCCTGTCTTTAACTCTGATAGCCTGATATTGCTGCGCAGTGACCCTGACATGGCCCCCGGCACAAGTAGTTTGGAGATTGTAGACATGAAGTTCAGAGACCTGGCCATGTACAGCTGTGTGGCAAACTTCCCAGGCAGCAGGGTGCCAGAGCTGCGAGTGGATGTCAACATCTCCCAAAACAGTGGTATAGTTTTTCTACTTTTCTTTGATGTTTGATATAAAACTAGTTTGAACATACAGGATGAAACTGTAGTTTAAGTCATATGATTTTTAAGTCACATCTACCTCCCGAAAATTTGAAGCAGACATAAAGCTTGTCTTATTTCATATGCAATAATTCCTTTTCATCCAATGAAAGGTGAAAATGAAATGGATCTCTTCACAACCTTTGACAAATGTTATTTTTCGCAATTAGCCAAAACACATCCCTGTGATGATTTTGAACTGAACCTGACATTTTAATGTTTTATAAAATTCCATGTTTGTTTTCTTGCAGTCACTCCACCGATACTATCAGTTCCATCAGGAGGTCAAGTTGTAAGTGTGCGTGAAGGAGGGAATGCCGAGTTGGTTTGTCAGGTTGATGGGAAACCCCGTCCTCCAATACTGTGGTCAAGGACAGAGAAGGATTTACTTATGCCGTCAGGAACGCCCACGGTGGAGACGACTGATGGCCGCTTGAGGCTGAGGAACGTCAGCCGGGACATGATGGGGCTGTATCGCTGTCAGACTGCGCCATACAACGGCCTTAACATTAAGCGGAGAGAGGCCCAGGTCCAGCTGAATGTGCAATGTAAGTATGGATAGAATCATCATAACAGCCTACAACAGCACTCCTCAAGCAAGAGTAACACATGACAAAAAAACTGGCCATAGTCATTTATTTAGACATGGGTTTATTGATTTATTTTACAACACATGGTAAGGTGTTAGGGTTAAGCAACTACTCTCTTTAGAGGTCTATCTTAGTGAATAAGAATTAGATATATACTTTTTACTTTTTCTTTAATTCAATTAAAAAAGTGAAAGTTATTAATTAAATAGACTCCCTACACATGGGTCCTGAGGACGGTTTCAAAAAAAGCGGGATTATTGAAAACTCTGTTTTTTAAAACCAAAACTCAGGGAAACTTGAGTTTTCCATTTCAATTTATTCATTTATATAGCGCCAATTAACAACACATTTTATCTCAACTCACTTTATAATTCAACCAGATCATATAGTCAAATTGATTCAAAGTTTTCTATCAAAGAAAAATCAATTGATTGCATCGACTCATTGACTCAAAGGCAATCCCTCACACCAAGCATGCTTGTAGCGGTAATGGGGAGGAAAAACTCCCTTCGAACAGTAAGAAACCTCCAGCAGAACCAGACATAGTTTGAGCGGCCATCTGCTGAGACCCGCTGGGGTTCAAGGAGACAGAAGCAGAGATACAGAAACTGTTTACCTTACCTCTGTTTCTGTTACCGTAATAACATTCTCCTTAGAGCTAGTCTGGTCAGGAGCAGGTTTTTCTCCATAAACTCAATTTCTCCGCCATCTTTAACACTAGAACTACCAAAGCTGTCATTTTGACGGTTCTGAGATTTATCCTATGTTGATCATGTTAACTGACTTTTCCTGTTTCTATATTTCCTTCATTTTCATGTAGTTTGTATTTAATAAAATAAAAATGTAAAAAATAAATATGTTTAATTTTACCTTGATCTCGAACAGCCATCATATTGACGGCTCTATTGGTTGCATTATAAAGTCTTATCACGGTTGATTGATGTTCGGGACCGTTGTCTAGCAACCAACATTCTACCCAGAACTCTTTGGCTCATTTGGAAAAATGGCTTTCAAAAGAAATCTAACAGCACAACAGGCTTTGGAAATGCTTCAAAATTTGATGATAGCAATTCGGGAAGGAGAGACCGATGAGGACAACTGGGTAGGAAGCGGCTCAGATTCTGACAGCGAGTCTGAGAATGATCAACCATCCCCGGCAAAATGCAGACTTATCAGTGACCCATCAGGCAATGGTGAAACTTTTGTTAAAGGTTTGAATAGCACTGCCCACACCTCAGCCTGTACAGTTAGTGGCCTAAAAGCCAAACCAGAGCCCCTGGTCTACTGTAATCACACAAAGGTTGGCATGGATGTGTTGGATCAGATGATTAGAAAGTATTCTGTAAAAGCTCCAATGCGAAGGTGGCTTGTGTTGTTTCCTGGACAGGGCCGCATTTTACAGCTGCTTTTTGTAGCTCTGCTTCTGTCTCTTCGAACCCCAGTCAGCCTCGGCAGATGGCTGCTCACACTGAGCCTGGTTCTGCTGGAGGTTTCTCCCTGTTAAAAGGGAGGTTTTTCCTCTCCACTGTCGCTACAAGCATGCTTAGTGTGAGGGATTGAAATTGACTCAATGAGTTAATGCAATCAACTGGTTTTCCTTAGATAGAGGACTTTGAATCACTTTGACTGTATGATCTGGTTGAACTGTAAAGTGTGTTGTGAATTGGCGCTATGTAAATAAACTGAATTGAATTGTGGCTGTATTTTACGATCTCATAGACATAGCAGCTATGAACGCATTGGTTTTGTTTAGGAGCTGTTTGAACATCACCGTCTCATGTAGAGATTTTATCTTTGAACTGGTAAAACAGTTGCGTGCCAACCACATGTACTCCAGAGAGCCGCAGGCTACCAGCCCCTTCGCTGAAGAGCAGCTTTGGCGAGGCAAAGAAAACTGTGCCAGGAGCCTCAGTGGTGCACAAAAAATAGGCTCATATGATGTTTGTCATAAATGTGAAAAGTCTGTCTGGGGGAAATGTTCAGAGGTAATCAATCAATTTCTGTAAATAAAATTGTAATTTCAAACCTGTCTTATATATTTTACTGATTTATTTTAATAATTATATCCAATTAAAGTGCGGTATTTATTTACAGAGAAGTAATATTTTACCTGATGAAAAAAAAGAGAATGCATTCTCTTCCCCTCTCTCCTCTGCACAAAGTATTTAGAAAGCTTACTAATCGTGGCAGGGGGCAGGGACAACACTGTGAGCACTGCTGTCCTCACTGGGCTCACTCTGATTAATGGAGCAGGTGGCCACCCCACTTTGGATGGAGAAAGAGAAACAGAGCAAAGAGACAGATACATGAACACGTCTTTGGGTGAAAGCTTGGGGTTAAGAGAGGGATTACATCAACAAAGCACAAAGAAAGGATGTGAAGGGGGATAGCAAAGGGAGGGCTCAAACCAAGCTAAATGAGAACAAATTTTTATGGCTACAGCAATCTGGATGCAGAAAACTAGATAATTTTTCCTAATTCCAATATGACCTGTTTTAATCCCAGCCGTATTTCACATATGTTTTAATTTTATTGTCTTTCTCTCTTATTCTATTTATTGTTGGAGATCAATGTACATAAAGAAAAAAAAAATCATAATTTAGTGTTGCAGATATATTAAAACAGGTTAGCTAATATTGCCTGTCCCACTTTGGTCTTTACCTCCTCCCTTTTTTTCCTTTTTCGCTGTTTTTCCCTCCATTTTCCCAAGAGAAGTCGATGCTCTTCCTCGTTGCCACTCTCATCATCATCAATCAGCCAACTGTTGGCCAGAAGAGAAGCACTCTCTCTGTCTTGCCATTCTCTTTCTGCATCCTGCATCCTCTTATTCGCTCAGTACCTCCCATAATCAATCACTAACTTTTTCACATCACATTCTCTCAGTCATTTATCTTCTTCTGTGCCTTTATTTAAGAGCAGCTTTTCTCTTAACTCACAACAACTAACTCCCCCGACACGCAAAGACACCTGGTCCTCCTTACCAGTTTTTCCTGTAAATGGACTTATGGGTTTGATGAGGGTTGCATTCTAGGATGGAATCCATATTGTATTCAATAACCCAGATAGCAATGGTGTTGTTGCATATATTACAGCGTTCTGACAATGAAACCTGGAAGTACAGTAACGTCAGCCACACACAACGCTAAAATAAATGGAAAATAAGACTCGGGAGAATTTCCAGTCAAGTCAAAAAGATATTCCCCTCGAGCTTGAAAAGTATTTTGTTCTGCCAGGAAACTATTGCAATTATTGCAGAGCACACATACAGTTACAGTAGGTAAAACATTCCAATAATAATGACCACCAGCCAGAAGTAGTGGAATTATTTATAAACTGCTTGAAAACAAGCTAATACCTCACCTTCCATTATTCTCAAACCTTCTTTCCTGGTCCATCACAGTTCGGCTGTTGCTATTGTTATGCATGGCATATAGGTTCAATGATTACCTGTAGAACTTTTAAAACATCTGTAAGAAGAGATTAAAGTCTAGCTTTCAGCTGTATGAATGCAGTAAGAGATAATATGGAACATTAAACCTACCAATAAAAAGCTACTTAAGTTATAAGACTCTCTAGTTAACTTTTTTTTTTTTTAAAGAAGTTACATTTTAAATACTGTGTGGAGCCATCTCCCAGTTTAATTGTTGCAGTTCCTTTGAGATATTACACCCCTTCCTGACCATGAAACATAGTGATGGCTGCCTTATGCTGTGTGCATGTACTCTTCAGCAAGTACATGGCCGGCAGGAAGAAACATGGAGCTAAATACTGGGTAAATCTTGACTAAAAATTATTAGATTGCAGACTGTTAGACTCGAAAGAAGGTTTTCTTTAATGCAGTATCTTTTATCAATCATATAGATGTGCTATATTACCTATGTTAAGAAGCAAAGACACTAAAACTCAAATAGGTTTTATTGATATAGCTCTAATTCAAAACACGTTCACCTTGAATCAATGAAATTATGTACACAGATTGATAAAGAAGTTTTTAAATATAAGGAAACCTGTTGCGTCATTGACCTGCAGAATTCAGTCCTCCAGGATAAGCATGCAGTGACATTGAATATCCACTCGCATTGTGTTACTGGCTTTGCAGCAATGCCTCTCACTGGACATGCATGTCGTGACAGTGGAGAGGAAAATCTCTCTTAATAGGAAGAAACCTATAGCAGAAACAAAGCAACAAAGCTCAGGCTTATTCCGCTTGAGTAAAGGATTTACAAGTTTTAAAAGCTCTCACCAACTTTCCTGTGCCTGAAAATTTTTTTGTAATTTTTTAAATATGAACATTTGAAGAATAATTTTGTCACCATCACATCTCATCAGGGAAATGGACAAGACTACAACTTTGACAAACTTGATGTTTTGCATCAGAAAATGTGGTTTTGAACCTCAAAATCCCTTTTTTTTTACCATTGTGTTTTGTTATTCCTACTGTTCCATGCAGGTATGATTTGTTAGTGATATTACAAATAATACCGGCCCGGGGTCTTTCTGCATGGAGTTTGCATGCGTGGGTCCTCTCCGGATAGTCCGGCTTCCTCCCACAGTCCAAAAACATGACTTGTAGGTTAATTGACTTGTCTAAATTCTCCTTAGGTGTGAGTTTGTGCATGAATGGTTGTTTTTCCTGTTTGTGTTGCGCTGCGATGGATTGGCGACCTGTCCAGGGTGTACCCCGCCTCTCGCCCATTGACTGCTGGAGATAGGCACCGGTACCCCTCGCGACCCCACTCGGGACAAGCGTGTCAGATAATGGATGGATGAATCACAAATAATTTTCTTGTAAACAAATTATCCCACCTCCCACAATTTAGCAGATGGCCATTTCTTGCTCGGAGTTTATTTGTATACATTTTTAGATTATAAATTGAATATTTTTTCATGAGTTTTTCAAACTTGGGGCATTGCTTTATAGCCAAACTTTTCTTAACTTCTCCATAACTTTGTCCTGGACCTTACTGGCAGTTCCCTAGTCTTTATGATAGTACTTTTTATGCATAATTGTTTTCAAACAAATGTTTCAGGTGTTTTCTCAACAGCTACATTTATCCTCAGATTAAATAACATGCAGGTGTGCTATTATTATCCATTTCTAGATAAAAGAAATACATCACTTTGTATTTTTCTACCACATAAACTTCCAAAGAATTACTTAAAGGTTTGTGGTTTCAACATGAAAGAAATGTGAAGAAGTCAGCGGAGCATTTTTTTTTTCTACTTTTTTTTAAAGCAGTGTGTTTAAGGTTTCCAAGAGCTTATGGATATATGAACAGTATGTAACAATATTGATTGTGAAACTAAAAAGGTTGGGGGCTTTTTAACCTTCACTTCTACATGTGGAGACAATTGAACAAAAAGCAACAGGCAACACTGACACTGTGTTGAGAAAATTCTGGGGTGGTTTTCATTCTCCTTAGCATTCAGGTCCTCACTCATGTTCCTCAGACTGAAGTGCAAGCACAGAATGACAAACTGGTTTCAAACAGGAATTTGGTCAGCATGCATCCATTGGTCTCTAGCAGAGAACCAAAAAATCTGATATTTTACTCCAAATAAGCAATAGAAGCTGTGTAAATGAAAAACATACCAGTATTTTACAAATATGTTTTTAACTCACGTTTGACTTGTTTTGCTCTTATATTAAAAATAATAAGTTGAAATAAAACTGCAAACTTTGTCCATTTAAAAAAAGTTAATATTTTTTCATCAATTTCAAATGACATAAAACATGAATGGATAAAACAACTTCTAAATCAAACCTTTAATAAAAGAGGTTAGCAGACCATAAAAAATAAATTATCTGTTAGAAACATGAAAATTCTGTATAGGGAGTCAAAATGTTCCTCTTTATTCTGTACGCAGACAATGATGATAGCTTGAAACATTTTTTGACAAATCATTTGGTAAATTGGCAATAACACTGCATGACTGGATGTCACAGGATGAGTGCACTGTTTTAACAACACTATCCTGGTTGAACGTTGTGTAGTGCTTGACACTATACAGGGGTGACTGATTTTTATATTTTTAATTTTAATAAGATATTATCTGAAAAATTGTGATGTGTGTATTGTTTTTTTTAGCCAAAGTTGATGTTAAAAATTATCTTCAGACATCTGGTTACTGCTGTTCTGCGGGAAAGAAGTTGCCTAGCAATACAAATGTTTGGATTGGATCTAGCTTCTATGTTATATTTTGAGGACAAGGCACTTATCCCTCAAGTTCCCTACAAAAATCTGTGTCTGTCTATAAATGCGTATGCATTTGATAGTGTTTTATGGTTTATGTGGCTTTAGTGTAAGTGTGCCCTCATTGGTTGGTTTGACAAAGAAACAAAACCATGAATAAATTCAGTCTGTTTAGCGTGTACCAAGTGATTCCAACCGTGTGAAATTTAATTTTAGAATAAGTCCAGCTCTCCCCTGAAGATCTGAAACATATCGTATTGAACATTTGTTAACAATCACAACATGAAGCCCATGGAACACCGCAGATAGGTCAGAGATGATTCTGCATGAATATTTAAAGTAGGCTTATGTTATTGTGATCTGCTATATCAAATGCAGCACTGAGATCTAAAAGAATAAAAACAGACCCAAGTCCATTATCTTAGCCCATAAGAATCTCATTACTGTCTTAACACCAGTCAATAATGAAGAGTTGATTCTTTGAGTAACATGAATATTTGGTACATAAAAGAAATGTACCGTACAAAACAAGGTTAGAACATGTTTTTGACCTTCTATTTTGTAATCCTCCCTTATTTCTCCTGCTCACACTTCAGCTTGTTATGCATCTTTCTAAATTACCCACACACCATACATCAGAACATAATTACACTTCTGTGCGTGATAAGCATGATGCGTAAGGGACAACAGCGATGCTACCTCACCTCTGGGGGCCTCGGCACAAAATCTCATCACAGTTCATACTGTTGGAATACTATTTGTGTCCCGTCTATCTACATGATTAGCCATGGGGTGAACTAGCTGGTGTGTGATTTGTAGCAGAGTAATTTCACTGTGTTGTGTCTCTGCTGACCCCAGGGCAACAGTAGCAAGTCAGTCATTAACTGCAGAGCCACACATCACTTCTGACAGGTTAATAACTACCAGCTAGAACTGGTTAGCAGCAGGGATGGGATTGGATCTTTTAATGCTTGATCCCTTTAATAACAGTGAATTTCTTTGTTGGCTAATCTTTCAATATCTATGTTTGTAATGCCCTTCAAAAATACACAAAATAATAATAATACAAATATCAAGTAATTATAAGTAATTTGATAAACTGTGATCTTAAATTATATGTGGTTGTGTTGACTACACAGACCCTCCGATGCTGGATCCAGTCTTTCAGGATGTACGTTCAAGGAACTTTCAAATAGTGACCCTGAGATGTACCGTCCTGCGTTCCAACCCTCCCCGTCTGACAGACATCCGCTGGCTACGCAATGGCGAGTTCATCCGCATGTCCATGCCCGACCTGAAGCAGACACCTGAGCTGAAGTTTAAGCTCGAACCCACCAACAATGGCACGTATGAGTGCCGAGTCAGCAATAGTGCAGGGACATCAACATGTCGGTTTAACGTCTCTGGTAAGTGAAAAGAAAAAGTATTTTCAATATTTGTGCTTCTGTAATATACATGAATCTTTTTTATCTCTATCCTTTTTAAATTTCTCCCTGGCCTACAGCTCGACCATACAATGCAGAGTTTTATTTTGACACACCGAACCCAGTACGCATCCTGAAGGGAAACAATTATTCCTACAACTTGCAGTGGACACAAAGGGACCCCCAGGCCACAGACCGTATCATTGGCTACTGGCTAAACGTTCGAAAGGTAAAATACTGATCTTCTAGTAATACCTTTAAACAGTGAGAGGTGTTTTAGAGAGCTGTTCAAGAGCACACACAGTTGTGTCTGTACTCATATTGGCACATCTGTTTATGACCTGGATAATGGATTGACAAACCCACAGTAACTATCTTATTTTTCAAATGCTTTATGTTGACACCTGATAGCTAAAAACAAGATTAGAGAAAGGCTTTATTACGATATACATGGTTTGATGTAAGATACCTGTGCAAATTAGCTTGTTAAGGTAGATATTATTGGTGACAGAGAGAGGGCAAAGCAGTGCATGTAGTAATCTTGGCTGAGTGAGATCCAAGGTGTACAGGAGTCACAGAGAACAAGACTGAGATTGAGTTCAGGAATGCTCAAGGCAAAAAGAGACAAGGATATATAGGAATATATTTAACATAGGCAACCATGCGTTGGGGATTCTTTCTTCATATTCTACAGAAAAGCAACCACAGAGATGGTTAGAGAGCCTCTTGGGTAGGAAGGCTCGGTAAAGTTGGTCAGTATAATGCAAGATAAGCACTGACCTATGCTTGAAAAGGTGACCTTGAGTGGAAAATGTTATATCTGTTTTTGTCATGAATTTTAATACTAGGTAAACATGGGGCTTTATAGGGTTTAACAATGTCAAGCATTTAAGTTCATCAATAGACACTTCCTCTGAATAAACAAAGAACTGCTCCTTCTTAGTATTCTTAATTAAAAGGCCTCCCTAACCCTTTTTATTTTTGGTTTGTAACATTTATATGTTTTAAAACAAACTGCACAATTTTACAAAATATTATGAGCAGAATACAAAACTATAGAGTATGTAATGCCCGCGTCAAAAAGGACTTCTTATTTTGTGTACTAAGCAAGTGTTAATAACACGTTTTGAAGGACTTTAACCAGCATAATTTATTAGTCTTTTAGTGTAGGTCCTGTAGTTCTGAGTTCTTCAGAATTGTGGTTAATTTGAAGATCCCATGCTGATCATACTCGTTTAAAAAGATGAAGCTTGCACATTTATGTAATCTGGAAATTACATCTAAGCAAAATTGACTACACTTATTTGAGTCAACTCTTATTGTTCTAATATCTTCTTGAATTGTATTAAAGAAGTTGCAAAAGAAACAGAACGTTCTACGCATTGCCTTAATCCACAGCTGGGCTATTTGTGAATTTGATTGTTTGTTTTTTTTTTATTTGGAGGCTCAAAACGCCATGACTGCCTAAAGAAGGGAAAGGTCTTCTTACATTTTTTTTTTACAGTACATGGATCTAAATCCTAATGCATGAAGTTTTTATTCTAATGAAAGTACAGAAGAGGGAAATAATAAAAATGTCAAAAGTCAACAATCTAGAACCAAAAAAAAAAAAATGGTATTGCAGAAAATTATATTTATGAAAATATAAAAAGATATTTGTTCTTTTGATAATGTCTGGAATATGTGTCTTTACCCAACTATATTTCATTTCCATATCTATTTGCTTTTCTTTATTTGGAGGCCAGCAGTGGTATCCGAATAAACATGTTATAACAATAGCTTTTCTAAAAGGCCTGATTTATAACCATAGGACCTGATCTACTCCTATGTTCACAAAACAGTTCAGTGCCAACCGTAACACCATTAAAAAAAGAATATACACATGGTATTGTTGCTTGATCTTCACATTACGTAGAGAGAAATCAAATCGTTCCGTTTTTTCAAGTTTCACCTCTTTCTTTAATATACAGACATTACATAGTTGTGAGATTATTTATTTCCATAGTCATCTATATTACACTTAGATTCAGAAAGTAGTAGTGGAATAGTTTCAGTAAATTATTAATCCAATTCTGATTTTAACCCAGACATCCAAAAGACACATCCATTGATAAACTTTGATACAGTATTTAGTATAGTTGGTGTATTTGCGGATGATTTGTTTTCCCTATTTTTCCCTTCTCCATCTTTCTGCTGGGTTTTTGTTTTATTCTTCACCCAGGTCTCTTTTTCTGTTTCCAATAATAACGAAGCTAAGAAACTGTTACAGAAGTGTGTATTTCATGGCATTTCATATTTTATTTTCACTGCCATCAGAAATTGCACATTTGATATTGGATGAACTAAAGTCAACTTAAATTTAGCTATATATTTTTTTCTTTACCTGCACATATTTCTTTTTTTTTTTTTTTTTTTACCTGATAAGTACAGAATGTCCAGAACATAAAAGAAGTAATAGTGTAAAAGGACACAAGGGTGCAAAATGGAGAACTGCAATTCAAATTAAAGAATAACATGAAATCTCACACATCCTCTTGACTGCTAAGTACAGCAGTGGATCATCCAAATGTAATATCTCATTTTCACAACCTATCTCCACATTCCCTACATTTTTTATTTTTTTTTTTACAGTTCATCCTTTTGGCACCTTGACAGTCTATCTTCTCAGTACACAGAAAATGATGTAGGGTCCTCAGGGAAACACACAAACTTTGAGGAAAATACATCCGAGTACAAAATCAGCTAATCTTTTGCTGTACATTTGATCTTAAACATAGCTGCAACAGTTTTTCCTTTATCTGTATGCGCATGCTGATTCAGTTTATTTCTGATGTAAGATTCTGTACATTTATTCAGCTTTATGCCTTCCATTTTGAGGATTAACTTTAATTACCCACCAGTGAATTTACCAGAAGTCAGAGTATCTAAAGTATGTGTACATGAGTTAATGAATATATACTGAAGATATTCATGTTTTCATGAGAACATGTGAGTCTGCTTGGTACCTGGGGTTTGGGGTGCTGATGTCTCTGAGTAGGAATTAACTGCCTTGACAGGTCACCTTTCCTATCAAGTTGCCCCAACACCTAATTATTTTGCACCATAATCTTCACCTGAAGTAGCTTTGCAAATAGTAGCTTTTATCTCTAAGAGATCATTTTACCTGCCTTTTTAAAAAAAATTAGTCATGCAAAATTCTTGCTTATTACAGATTTTCCATACACAACACTCTAAAGTAGTAGATAACAGTAGGGTGGACAGAAAACAACTAGGTAAAATATTTTTTTGCACATTAGCAAGATACTTAACACCTTTTACTATTACAGCTTACCTATTGTGGCTTTTGCTGAATGATCCTTTTTTTGTTATTTAGATATTGCTCTTTTGACAATCCACTAACTAGTTGATAATGAGAGTAGAGGTTGTAGTATATCAACTATAATTCTTACCAGCTTGGTTAAAATTTACCTGTTATGGTAGCCATCTGTTCAAATAGCTAGAAATAGAAGTTATAGTAATTGATAGTGAAATAGTAAAACAGTAAAGTTACATTTGGTTTTACAGTGAAAAATTAACAATGACCCAGGAATGCATTAAACTGTGATGAAGCTGAAAGAGAACGGGTTAGCTTAGCTGGTCCCAGGACGTCTGGCTCTGACGGGTCCACCTGAAACAAAAGACAGATCTTTGCTTTTATTCTGTCTGGACATTATTGCTTTAATCCTGGAGATGTTCTTTAGGTGATAAAAGGCTGACTTAGTAATTGCTTTTATGTGCCTTATTTTAATGCAATTTTTCAATTGCTCTAACTTAAAACAAAAGACTGTAAAAAAAACAGATACTCAACGGAAAGTAAAAAATTGCAATAGTTTCAAAATAACAAATAACAGAGCCTTGCCATTTTTTACTTCCTGCAGCATTTTGAACTCCCCAGCATGAACTTATATTAATCAGTGGACAGCACACAGCAGTGGTCACACCTAAATATTTCCCAAACCCACAAATTATCTAAGTCTAACTCAGTCCTGCCACATGAAAACATTATGTTTAAGTTCTGATATTCAACTGCTGGTATTGAACTTGTCATCTTACTCAGAAGATGCAGGAAAGGGTAATGGGGGCAACAATCTTAGCAGAGACTTCCCTCTTCCCAGACACCTCCTTCACTTCTGCTGGGGTAAGGTCCAGCTGAAAAAGATGCTTGAGCTACCTTAGCCATCTCCTGACAATGTGGAAATGGAAAAGCAGCTCTACTCTGAGACTGTCCTGGATGATCCAAGCTCCTCACCCTATCTGTAATAGAGTCCCTAGCAACCTCGAAAATAAAATTATTTCAGCCGCTTGTATTCGGAACCTTGTTCTTCTGGTCATGATCCAGATTTAATGACAATACAATGGGTAAAATAAGTATTGAACACCACCATTTTTCTCAGTAAATATATTTCTAGAGGTGCTATTGACATGCCTTTTTCACAAGATCTTGGTAATACTCCATGCAATCCACATATACAAAGAAATCGAACAATATATATAAAGAAATTAAGTTATGTGTAATAATGTGGAATGGGAAAAGGCAAGGGAAAAAGTATTGAACATGTGAAGAAGAGTAGGTGCAAAAAAAAAAAAATACATGCAAAGCCAAGACACCACCCCAAATCTTTCAGTAATTAGAAAGCAATCCTTTCCCCTTTCAGTGCAAATTAATATCAGCTAGTTCAGTCCCAAATGATGGCCTATAAAAAGGTGTCTCTGGTATCACACAAAAAAACATCCTATGATGGGTAGAATTAAAGAGCTTTCTCAAGACCTTCACAACCCTGTTGTTGCAAATCATAATGATGGTATTGGTTACAAAAGGATTTCTAAACCTCTGAATGTTCCATTGATCACTTTTGGGGCCATATTCCAGAGGTGGAAAGAACATCATATTACCATAAACTGCCCACAACCAGGTGATTCAACAAAAGAGTTGTCCAAGAGCCAAAGACCACGTGTGGAAAGCTTCAGGAAGACATGGATTAATGCAGGTACAAGTGATGCACTCAAGCGCCATGGTATGTGTAGACTGCATGTAGTATTATCCACATCTGGTAAAAATATCATTTCAATAGCACCACTAGAAATATATTAACTGAAAAAAATAATGTTGTATGTTCAATACTTATCTCACACGCTGTAAGAGAGGGTAGGATTGTAGACCTACTGAGACTAAATTGAGAGCTTTGCTTTTCTGCGTAGCTCTCTCCTTACCACAACATTATAGCAGCAGTTGCACTGATCCCATCTATGGATGTTGCTCTCCATTCTTCCCATTCTCACCGCTTTGCATTCAGCTGTGAGCTGCCCCAGTGCAGGCTGTACGTCTTGGCAGGTGGCAGCCAGTAATACTATGCCATCCTCAGAAGCAGGGACCAAATCTGCTGGTCCCTAATCCAGACCCCCTCCTGCCCTTGGCTTTGACCCGTGACAGAGGGCAGCCCCGTCAGAGTCGAACATGCACTGAGAGCAGTTTCAAGTTATTGGCGGCTCAAGATAAATGTATTGAATTGATAAATGTATGTGTCCGTAGTTCATCTTCAAGAGTAGATGTCCTGCGTGTTTTAGATATTTATCTGCTTTAGAACACCTGGCTTTCATTTATGGCCTATTAACAGTGTTCTGTTGAATTTATTTTATTTATTTTATTTAACCTTTATTTAACCAGGAAAGTCCCATTGAGTTAAAGTAACTCTTATTCCAGGGAGTCCTGGCCAAGAAGGCGGCTTAAAAATGGAGGACGGCTACTAAAACCTGACGGACCTTGACGACTGGACACATTTGTGTTAAACTATCTAAATGCAGGGATACTGGGAAGAATTTTGATATTCACTTTGTTACAATGACTCCAATGGCCACAGACCCTTCACAAAAACATACAAAAACTAAACTTTATAAGGATCTTGGATGGTAGAAAAGCAAAACCGTTGATTTACACAACCTTTCTAAGAAATGGCTCTAGCAGTTGTCCTGGTTAGGAGGTAAAACATCTTCAAAGAAAATCCCTATCATTTCTAGTCAGGTCTGTCTGTAATTCATCAAAGAGATGCTTTTAACAGTAAAACTGTTATTTTACCACTTACATTTTGTTGATGTTCACATTGGCTGCTTTACTTTAAAGTGTGTGGTTATGCACCAGCACTCCCATTTCTCCACACAACTGGTTCACCCCATTAACCTACTTTATGCTGATTACCCATGCAGTAAATGTTCAAGTCTTACTTTTCTCAATGCAATGATTATATGTTTTACGCGTTGGGGTTTAACTGCACTCTAGTACTGTTACTGTTCTGGCTCAGGAGAAGCTACAAAAAAAATGGAGACAAGGCAAAATATTACATCTATGTCAATGTAATACAGCAAAAATAAAATTGGAACAAAAACCCAGACTGAAGCAGGAGCATCATCTCTAGTAAGAACCACGACTAAAGGAAAAACATGCTGGAGCAGAAGCTGAAACTTGCTGAAACAGAAGCTCCAGGGTACCAAAGCTCAAGCAGGAGCACACTGGTGGTAAGGCTGTCTGAAGCTGGACTCAGTCTGGAACAGTGTGGAAAGTAGCCTCCAAACCTCTGCACACCACTTCTCTTTGTACGAGCTTTGATTGCAAACCACAGCAACACGCAGAAAAGAATGTCAAAACAATTTTCAAAAAAGACAGTCCGTCATGCTGCAAACCAAGAGTTGGTTTATAAGTAGTTTTCCTTCCGGTATGTTTTTTTTTTTTTCTTTCAAAAAAAATTCAGTTCAAGAAATTATCTTTGGAAATTATGGTAAAATACTATCTGACTGCAAACAACCAATGAGCTTGTTCTTTGACTTAGAAACATACAAGATTTTTAGCCACAAGCAATCATTGTGAGAGAAAATTTGCAGTTATTAGTCTATAACCCGGTTTTGTTTTTCTACCAAGGCCTTCAGGCACGCTTTCCTGCGGGTTTTAGATGCTTTTTGCTTTGACACACCTGATTCAGAAAATCTCAGTTCAGTGAAATCTCTTAATCAGTCACTAAGCGAGATCAGCAGTGCTGAAGATGTAAGAAAAATCTAAAATGAGCTCCTTGAATGGGCTCAATGCACAACTTAACTAGTTGCTGAACTTAATCAAGGTCCAGTGTTTCCTGTCTTGGGGGGAGTGTTGGCCTAGTGCACGGGTCGGCAACCCAAACTGTTTAAAGAGCCATTTTTGACCAAAAAAACTAAAAATAAATCTGTCCGGAGCCGCAAAAATGTAAGTCTTATATATTCCCTTATATGGCAACATGGGCTCTAAGTGTATTATCCCACTATAGAAAAGCACTATGTGAGCTTAAATATACAGTAACCACTCATGATTAAATGTTTATCCTGGAGCAAATTTCACATAGTAGCATGAGGAGAGGGAGGAGCAGTGAATGATCTCACCGCACACTGCTTCACCGCCCTTCACAGTGCAGTTTATATTTTTTTGCATCGATGAAATTATAGAAACACGATAAATAAATGTTTCTATGGTGGACATGTTTCTGTTGAGAGGAGTTGATTGAGTCATGATGAAGCAAGCAGGAACTGACATCCATCAGAGCAGTGCTCTTTAACCCTGAGATCCCACATCCTCCGTCACCAGTGTTCCTTGGTTTTACTTATATTTTTAGGATTTGGGGAAAAAAATGGAAGAAAGATCACATAGCTGCATCAGAGCACTACATGTTTGATCTGTGGACAGTTTTCCATCCTTGCAACCAAACTTGCAGCAGTAGTGGAGTTTGGAGATGCAATCCACTTCTTAAATCTATATTTGTGCTCCTCTAATTTATCCAGAAGTTCTGCAATCGCGCTTTTTCTCTCACTCCCAACTTAGCTTGCCTTCCCTGGAAATGCCTTTCCAAATTTTTATTTTTATTTTTTGACAACCTCTCATTACGAAGCAAAATTGCAGGCAATCCTTCCGCATTGATAATGAAAGCAAATCCTTTGGTCCATTCTTTGAATCCTCTTTTCTCATCAGCTATCTTCCTTTTTGCCCTTTGGGATCCATTGCCTGAGAGACACCCATCGCTTTGTTTGCCTGGCACCGCGGCACGCTGGTTGCAAATTATGACCACTGAACTCTATGGCTATGGTGCAAATTATTGTTTAAATATATTTATTATCCAAAATTTCATACAGCATTGGAAAACATAATAAATTTTTGTTTGACCTCCTGCACATTATATTAAAACAAAGCAAAAAATCGATTTTCATAACTTTTTTTAAAAAAGCACCAGGGAGCTGCAAGGGGGACACTAAAGACCCTGAGGCTCCGGAGCTGCGGGTTGCCGACCCCCAGCCTAGTGGTTAGAGCAGTGCTTGTGCTTCTGGTAAGGTTCCAGGTACCTTGTTTGACCCTTAACCCCCATGCGCTGTACAGTGGCAGCTCACTGCTCCCCAAGGGGATGAGTTAATTTCTCCATTTTGAGATAAATAAAGTTGTTTCTATCTTTTTTTTGTCTTTTATTACTGGTTAAACCGCTTAATCCCGGTTTGTCTGGCCATCAATTGAATCATTTCATTAAATTCAGTTATGTTCACGAAAAACACTAGTAAAAACTGATGCAAGGATTGTATTTGATTCTTTATAATATATTATTATTAAAATAATAAAAGGCAAATATGGAAATAATATAATGCCTGATTACTAATAATATGGAAAAAGAAATCCCACAAAATTGTAGGAGTCTTCAGAAACTAAGTTGTTTTAAGTTACAAAGCTATGTGCTTAGTTTCCTTTGACTATTCATGTTGGGAAATCAGACATTATTAAAGTTTGTCCAACTTTCCTGAACTTTCCTCTAATATACCACTGTGATTTATTTTTATCTTTTTTCTTTCGTTATATTATGTTCATGTTCTTTGAATTGTCTTGTTACTTAAATCTACTATATAAATAAACTTCTGTTGCTTTAAAAAAAAATTTTCTAATGTGATAAATCAAGCACCATCATACCCAGGTCACCTTGGCAGTTTGGCTTCAGAGTTTTCCCAAGCTATCTGTCCTAACTATGACATAAGCTGCTCTGTGTCTTCTATTTCCCCTTGGTGTCAGTTTTGCTTTCTATTGATTTAAACTTTTTCTGCATTTTTTTTTCTGAAGACAGTATTTGCGGCTGGTAAGGAGACATCCAGCCTTTATGGAGCTCACCCTGATTTCCTGCACCTAAGCAGTCACAAATCCTTTTGTATATTCATTTTGAATAAAGTTTTGCTCATTGGTTTTAAAATAGGATCACTGCCTAATGTCACATTATAATTTTTTACACGGTTCCTATGTGACAAGAAAACTTAAACTACAAATTTGTCCAAATGAAACAAGAAAATCTCTTACAAAGAAAAAAAAAACTGCTCTCTTTCTGCTAAGGAATCTTACAGTAAAGCACAATAAAGCACACTTACTACGCCCTGGCTGACTTTCATGCTGCTCTTCAGTGTTTACTTTCCTAATTTCTATTGCACTGGCCATATCATCAATGCTGACCTGCTGCAATGGTGCCACCAGACACGTACTTAGTGTTTTTTTTTTTTTAAACCGGGTTGACCTGCTATTTTCATTGGGAAAGTAGCTTTAGTAGGTTACAATTAAGTGTTTATTATTTGAGATTTTAGCTCAGGTCTTAAATCAGGACTTGTCTTTAGAAATCTGCAACCATTTTATCTTGAGAACTGTATTGCTCATGTTTTTGCTGCAAAATTTTAGGAATTTCAAGCCCCCTTTTAAATATTGAACTGTATAATTCCTTTGAATTTTGTTGGAAATATTTTAAATAGATTATGTTATAATAACGTTTCCAAGCCCAATGAGTGACTAGCTACAAGTGGAGCAGGTAACCATTTGTTGTAGTATTGTTTCTTTATTTTTTGTTTTTTCCACTTAAAGTCTTTAGTAAAATCAGAAGACGCTGAAGGCTATAGGTACTTAGTTTTTGTTCTATATGTTTGTAAAAAATAACACATTTTGTATATTTACCATAACACAAACAAGTAACCAAAAGTATGATATTGTGCATGCATAGGAAGAAAGCCATTGACCTATATTATTTCTTTAGGAGAAGCAATGAGTCTCAGTGTGTGAGCATGGCCCAGCAACGGTAAAAAAGAACGAAGAAAAGTAAAACATCAGGTGTGAAAAACACAAAACAATATTTAATGCTAGATACTAGATAGGATACTAGAAACCCACAGTAAAAAACATTTTTCCTGAAGCTGGAGCTAAAGCTCTGCCAAGTTGATAGATGCTTTAGTACACAGCCTTAACTTCACAGATATTAGTGCCAGCGAGGCTAATCCTAGGGTTTTTGTTATAGTAACAGAAACGTTTATGTAATGTATATGATATTTGTTATTGTTCAAAACTGATTAAAGCTACAGTGTGTAATATTTACAGGGATTTACTGAAATAAATGACATTTTTTAACACAAAAGTATGTCATTCATCATCTTCTACAAAATTAAAATCTCAGTCTTTATATTTGCATTGCCTTAGAAGTTGCTATGTATAATTACACAGGAGTGGGTCTCTTATGGAGGCAGACATATTTTTACTACGGCAGCACAGAGGTGACAAATTAGGGACTGTTTTATATTTTATATTAAATCAAATATAAGTAAGAATAATTAATGCATATTCCTACCACAGCTGTGAGATACAACATATTATACATTCAAGAGCATTTATAAAGAGACGACATGGACATTTCTGTATTTAAATTGAAATGTCCCTTCCCTGAACTTTCTGATTCTAAAGGAAACTGCTTGATGTCACTCATTGATGAATTAGTGATGAAAGAGATCCATTTAGAGATTAAAATTTTACCTCGCATGTTTTGTTATTCTTACTCTCTTACATCAGTCTGGGTTTTGTAGCAGTTTTACTCCACTTTCATTCATACTTTCTTGACTTGTTGTGGCTCAAGTGACAATCTGATAAAGACATAAACACTTCCTGTCGGAAATTTCTAGTAACATCTCTTAGCAACCAATGTACCCCCTCACCCACACTCACTTTTGTCTTGCTGTACTTATTTCGGACAATATGTATTGGAACCCTTTCTATACACTAACCCTACATTTAACCATACCTGACCCTAAACTTAACCCTAACCTAACCTAAACTCAATTCACACTTTAGTTCTAAAGTTCCCTAAAAAGGAAGTGTGGACCTTTGAAACGTTCTGACTTTAGGTCAAACAGTTCTCAATTTGATTCTGAAATTTGGTCTCACTCTGACACCAAAACAGTGTTACAATACTAATCAAACATTGCATAGATTTTTTTTTTTCAAATTATATCTCTGATATAGCTCTGTTTTCTTTTGACATAGGCATAAAAGTAAACACATGCACAAAACTATGCTGCTCTAAATGGAAGTAAACATCACAACAGAGTTCATGTTACTATGCACCTCTGCAGCACAAATCAGCAGTTTGCCTCCCATATGTGTAAGATAGATCACGGGTCTCATTTTTAAAGCTTGCATTTGTAATGGTTGTGTAGTAAGACGATGAAGAACAACCACTGTTTTGCTGCATTTATTTTTTCCTGCAGATGACACATTAAAAAATTAGAAACTGTCTCCAGGTTTGCTGTCCTGAACTACTGCTCCTAAACATGTACATTAATACAGAAGTTACATGGGTCAGCTAGTCCAAATGGCGCCAGAAAACGTGAAACAAAAACGGCAAAATTACAGTATTTACTAGTGAATAACATACAACAATGAATTTTCTGTTAATGACGGAATTTTTAAAGAAACTAGTATAATTTTGGCTGTAAATTTTTCGACACAACTCCCCCCCCAGCAACACAAACACTGTTGTGAGATCAAGGAGGAAGTGATTACAGAAGCCTCGGAGCAAGAGGGCAGAGTTCAGGAAGGTAAAATTAATTAAATCATGTAATGCAAATGAAAATAACTAAATGAGGTAAATTCAATAATTCTCTAAATAATCATGTAATAAGTTAAACTTGCAAATACAATTTTTGAAAAGAAAAAAAATAAGGGCAATTTTGACAATGTTGCACATACAGTAGACACTAAATAGGGTCTGAAAATTGTGTGCACCGACTTCTGTGCAAAGGTTGTGATTTAGAAAAACTGCTGTACATGGTGTTGAAATGGTCACACAAACTCTGACCCATCTGTACAGATTCAAATATTTGGCCGGGAAGGCAAATTGGCAAAACAGATGATGACTTAGCTGGGGAAATGAAGCCAGATTTTGCCATAATTTATCTCATGCACTTAATTTAACTTTAGATGAAACTTTAATTATAGATTAAATTAATGAGATATGAAACTGCAGTGTGATAAATGGTGACACTGACAGGTTCTGTCACTAATAATACAAGAAAGCCATTTTCAATTCAACACCCTACACCCTGTTGGTGATAAACAGGGTGTAGGAGATCACAGATCACATATTGTACTAATACAACAAGGTCTGAGGAATTGAGAGAAATTGCTGAAAAAAATTTAAATACTGGCAAAGCACTGGAGCATAGTGGTGTTCGATAAATTATTCAAATATGCCAGACTTTGGAAATGGGAGAATTAGGAGGGAATGCATGTTCTGGGATTACCTCTATTTCCTGAGCTGACTGATAATCAGCTGATCAAACGGCATTCCTCTCGATAGTCAGCGATTAACGCAATGGTGCCTGGATGTCCTGGATATTATGATGAGTTCACATCAAGCCCTGAAGGGGTCATTAATACTTCATTTATTTACTGTGGCTACCAAACATGTTTATCTTTCTACCTCACACACCTCCCAGATTAAACAGTTTGTTTGTTTTTTACTTTCTTGTTACCAATTGTAACCAACAAGTGACATTGATTAACTGGGCTATTCATTCATGGTTGAATATTGGGATGAAGTAGGCCAAACAAGACCTGGGATTTATAAAGTAAGATATCTTGGTTTTGTGCATGCACATTGTTTTATAAATCTTTTTCTTTTTGTCGTACTCCATATTCTAGTGTTTGCAGTGCATACACTTATAGTATGGTTTTCTCACAATGTTTTATAAGTAAGACTCCAGAGATTTTTTTCTCCAGAATATTCATTTACTAAGAAAGAGCCTCCCTTTTTATTCCTGAAGTTAAAATGTCAGAATATTATTATTCTCTTCTCTATATCTATTTTTTCTTTCAGATATACTAACTAATAACTAACTAATAAGTTATACTTATCTTTTTACATTAGATAAATTAATATTATTTATGATGCATCATATGACATATACTTATGGAATAAAAATTGTATAATATACTTTAGAATTGGAAGGGACTTACAACAATAAAGCCAAATTCACACTTTCATAAATAATTCAGAAGATATATGAATATACTTGTTTGTCCAAAATCAATACAAAAGTAACCCAGAAATATTTATTAACTTTGTAAAGAAATACATGTCTCTATGGAAACATTTGCTTTTAAAACTGTTTAGTTTTATTAGGCCAATTGAATGTACTACTGAGGTTTAAAAGATTTAGAAAAATATTCCCTAATGGATTAAACCTTTTACATTTTTACCACAGAGAAAGTATCAGGCTTTATAGTGGCCTCTCAGTTTACAAGAGCATACATAATTAATTAACCAAAGCTTTCAAGGATATTTGAGACATATCAAGACATTTGTGGTTACCTATGAGAGAAAGTATGGCCTGTATTTAGGTTCTAATGCATAGCAATGCTAATGGTACTAAAGCATTGCAACAGTGACCTATCCTATTCAGATTCCAAGCTGATGCTGATGAAGATTCATACACCTCGACATATTAGTTTAGTGAAATGGCTTTAACTAGAAAAGCTCTCTACAAATGTGGGACTCAAAGAAGTAATATAATCATTTAGCTTAAATGGAAAGAAGGGGAGATAGTGATACCACTGCAAAACATCCTCTTCTGTATTGATGTTCTTCTGTACTGATGTAATGCAGAATGTAAATTCTGTACCCTTCATCCCAGTAGCTATACTAAAAAAAAAGAAGTGCCTCATAATGGCCAAACATATTATAGGTTTGCCAAGGCTTAATGTTTCACAAAGTGCATTTTAATTTTTTTATTTAAAGGAGATCTCCTAAAACACCACAGCCATGCCAAAATGAGCAATAGTGTGTAAGCAGTATTAGTTTCCTTTACTATTTCATCATTCACATGAAACATGCTGCAATAAACATTTTTCAAGTTATGTTGTTTGAGAAATTCAAAATAATTTTTTTAATAAACCATAATACAAGTTCACCATCTGAGGGAACATTTAAGTAGTTTTTTCTACAATGATTTTTTTTTTTAAAAGCTTTACTCTATTACACAGGGCCCAGCTTTAAATGATAAGCAACTCACCTCCCCACTAACACCAGTGATCATTTAAACATTGGTTTTTAGGCCAAATCTGGTCGGTCTGTCAAAGTCTTGACTTCGTCCAGAAATAGTTGTTGAAAATTGAGCTGTGTTTGGTTGATCTGATTATGTCCCACTTTAGTCCAATAATATATGAAAAGACATTGCAAACCCAGTTTTCAACATCTTTTAAAAGACCTGAAAATGATGGCTTTTCACCTTTCATTTTTAAACAATATGTAGACGTGTTGGACGTAAATCATGTCACCTTTTCAATATCTTTTCAAGCTATTTTTGCTTGGTGGGTTACACCTTGAGACACTTAAAATAAGTCAGATTTGTTTTTAATAATAACAAACATACACACACAAAAACTGCCAACAAGACAAGACAGATGATCACAAAGTTTCGTTGGAAAAGCTTTGAACCTAAATATGGGCAGGGTAATTTACAGATAAAACACACAGGTGCAGGCAAAAGGGCCACTAAGCACAGGTGGGGAGGCAGGTAGACTATTACATAAAGCTCAAGCTGTTTTTAAATTGTAAACAACCACACTCTTCTGTAGGCTACTGTTTAGCAAGTAAGACCTTTGCAGAGCATTTTGAAAGTTTGGCTGTTACTTTTCATACTCTGTAGAGCAATGTATCACCTGAGACAATGGCTAAAGGAGAATTTAAATTACATCAGTGGAACTAGACATAATGTACTGCAATGTGAGCTGACCAATTATGTGAGGCTTGATGATCCTATATGTGTCTGAGTTGCTTAAGTGCATCATTTTTCTGGGAATCTCAACTGGTGTCAGCTCTTTATTATAAGACATTTACTTGATACCATTACGTTTTTTTATACACTGAGAAAGTTGCTTTAGTTAAAGCTGCAGCTCGTGCCTGTGCTAGGATTTATTAATGTTAGCACTAAATTTGGGTACATATCAGTCTCATGAAAATGGATGTTCTAAGCACTTTAGATAAAATATACTGCCACAAACTTCTTTCTGTGTGTGTAATATTTTTTGTCTGTGTGGCACATGTGATAGACGGTAGAAATGATATGAATTTGGCCTAAGGTAAAGATTTCCTCTCTACCACCCTATCAGTGTTTATGTCATCACACCTGCCTAAACATGGGCATCTCCTCCAGGCAAAGACACAGGAGGGGATTGAAAAACAAACCCTTGGTTTGGTTCAGATTTCAAAGGTCAAGTGTTAAACCGAAAACATCCACCCATTTCCAACCATTTTCTCCCACTTAGTCCCTGTCAGGTTCCTAGTGGGGCCAGTGCCTATCTCTGCCACTCTATGGGCAAGAGGCTGGGTACAGCCTGGACAGGTCACAAGTCTGTCGCAGGGAAACACAGAGACACACAACCATGCAAACACACACTCACACCTATGCCACCTAAGCCACTGTACCTAACAGTCATGTTTTTGGACTGTGGAAGGAAGCCGCAGTACCCGGAGAGAACCCACACATGCATGGGGAGAACATGCAAACTCCATGCAGAAAGACCCTGGGGTGGGGAATCAAACCCAGAACCTTCTTGCTGCAAGGCAGCAGTTCTACCCACTGAACCACAATGTAGCCATAAACCAAAAACAACATTTTGCAATATATGTTGAATAATGGTGAGGGCAAACAAAGGTAGAACAAGGAAATTGTTTCAACATTTGTAACAACAGACCTCTTAAAAGAATAAGCGATGGAGTGACAAGAGCCATCACAAAGTACACAGAGACACAGAGTACACAGAGTGGAGAGAAGCTGGTTTAAAGAAATATTTAAAAATCTTGATATATGTTATAAGCCTCCAAGCCAGAAGTATTTTGATAAGAAAAAATGCTGAAACTGTATCACCAGTTTTGAGAGAAATACTATGACGCTACTAGAGACTTGTGGTGGAGACGCACAACGGAGCCTTATATCAATCTCACGATTGATTACGTTACTGATTATTGGAAACTGGTCAGTAGATGCTTGCATACTCCATATTTCATTAAGATGTTAAAAAATGTTTTTGTAATCTTTATACTACTTTGGATTCAAAGAAAAAATATATCGTTGGCAAACAAGGTTTAGTGTATTGTTGGAAATATGCTGCCTTTATTTTTTTTTTAACAAAGAACAGTATGCTAAAGATAGAGTTCTCTTAAAAACTGGTGCAACACAGAATTAAAGATCAAGACTTTTAGGTCATACTGTGCTCTGTGTGATGGTCTCAAAACTTTGCTAGAAAACATAAGAAAACAAAGAGCATTATGGAGACAATGAAGCATAGCTGGTCAGAAATTAGGTTGCAGTAAAGTTAAAGGCAATAAACATCTCATTAAACAATGTAAAAAAAAAAGGAAATGATACTTTAGCTAAAATTACAGGCCTAAAAAAATGTAAAAAAAAAAAAAAAAAAAAAAAAAAAAGTTGTAGGGGGCACAGCAAAATCTGTAAAATTAGCTGTGGCTAGATGAGACAAGGAGAAAAAAGTTGTTTTTTTTTTCATTATTTAAAAGAGTATATGTAGATGACAACTACCAGCGCACATTAACTCTGGTCATATCATCCCCACTGGGAAACTGGTAGTAGCAATGTTTTAATTAAATTTGGAAAAAAAAAATCATTTAGTTTTTCTTTTTTTTGTGTCAGGAATTCAGAGATGGAAATCCTTACTGACTAGGAACACAGTGTGAAAAGTTGGATCAACTGAAAAGGAACCAGCCAGAACGGCTGTGGAAAAAAAACAACAACAACCCAAGAATGAACGGATAGAACAGCTAGCGGCATAGAGCCTAGTTAGGAAAGGATTTAATTCAAAACCTGTTGCCAACTGCACACTTGGAGGACTTGGGGCTGTGGCTGCCATGGGAGGCTCAAACAGTAATTGGAGCAAGAGAACCAAATGCCTGGCAGTCAGGGCATGACTCACTGTGGTCTTGTCAATAAAAATGATCAGCTCTGCCAGGATAAGTTTGAATTTGTGTAGTTTTATAGGCACACAATGAAAATGGAAAGTCCTCCAACTGTCTGCCAGAGGACAAGAGGTAAAGCTGAGAGGTGATGTCATCATATACAGAGTTGTAAATAGTAAGATACCTGTAATATTTTTCTTTATTATTCAGAACTAGTTGGGCTTCTAAAAAAACCTGCCAATAAAAAAAATCATCCACATTTTATGTTATTACTGATTTGGGAAACGGAATCCAGCAAATTAACAGTTTCACTTTCAAATTTAACTTAAAACTAAGAAAAAAGAACAGTTATATTCATGACCATCTTATTAAAGCTTCCCACTTTTCATGTCTTCTCCTTCAGTTTTCCATTAGAAGTAACTGCTTTGCTGCATTTTGCAATCATACGTAACCAGATTATTTAATGTAAAAAGTAGATAAAAATTAATGTTATGAAACGTTTAGAATAAGATACATTAACAGGTTTTAAATCAGATTTGCAATTGAAAAAGAACACGTCTAAGGTAAAGAAAATAAGTAAAGGTGATTAAAATTAATATATTTTAAGCTTTTAACAGACGGCATAACAACATGAATTTACTAATTCATGTTGTTATGAATACTATTAAATACTATTTCACTTCAGCTAATTAGTCTTATCCGGGGCCATACATTCAATGTTTCATAATCATACGATAGCAAATGTGAGGCACATCTAATTAACTTATCTTCAGTAGTTCAGAAGCAAAACACAACTTTTTAGACAGGTTGTAGCAAAGGCAAAAATAAATAAATAAAAAAATAAAATGGATCATCCTCCAATGTGCTTTCTTCTCTGATTGAGAGTATTTAGCTCCATATAAGGTCATTTAAATTCTGACCAGCAAAGGAAAAGCTTCGACTCAGGAAAATGCTGTCAAAACTTTATTTTGTCAGTGGATTGTATGTCCTCAAGCAATTTTAGTATTCGCTCAAGTATTAAGTTGGTAAAGTGCTAAGAAGTATTTGCAGTGAAAGTCTCCTCACCTCATCCTGCTTTACCAAAATGCTGGGTTTTTTTTCGTTTTTTTTTCAATCAGTCTCTAACTTACAGAAAAAAAAGATTTGAAATATCCTTTTGCATCCAGTTGGTCTCAGTTTTATGTTTGCTTTATTGTTTTTCTTGTTTGTTGTAAAGTGAAGCCAAGCCTTTTGCTCCTGAGCTAAAAACACTTTCTGGGTTAGCATATTCAATAATTAAGTGTATATATTATCTATTTAATACATTTTTATGCATACATTTAAATGAAAGCAATACATAAAGAGGTATAACAATTCATTCAGTTGATCATTTGAAAATCTAACAAATATGGAGGTCCAGACAGTTAGCTAAGCATGGAACCTGGGTAGATACACTACACATTTACCATTTACACAATATCACACATCTTCTCACACACAACTCTTCTTCATGTGTTACCTGATAATGGCATGCTGTGGGTGTACCAAGTTGTTATGGTGAAGTGGCTGACCTAATGCATTAGATTGAGTTCACTGTCAGGTCTTTAAGTAGCTGGGATCAGAGGCAGATACACAGCTAATGGATCCTTCTATCTGTGGGTGGAATAACATAGACATAGCTCTTTTTAAAATGTGATGGAGACAAAAAAAAACAACAAAAAACGCATTTTAACTTAAAAAAAAATTAGACAACAGCTGGACTTGTAATCATTTTACATTTTCATTGTTATGATCCAAGCCATGTTTAATTAATCAATTGCTGTTTATGTGGGAGGCCATGGGATTGTGTTATACATTACAGTTCTTGCTGAACAGTATATCAGACTGAACAGAGATGGTTAAGAGAAAATGTTTGATTTCTGTTTTACAACTAATGGCTATTGGGTACTCGTCACGGCATCATTATGGGAAATCACTTATCTTGCTGAGTGCTCTACAACTGGACCAACATGTATTTTTTAGAGCATAAAGAGAGAGAGAGCTTGGAAGTAATGTTGCGTGTGGTGGCCTCCAAAGCTTTTAATGAGCAAAGCAGGACAGATTTGTTTTGGATAAAAAGTGGGATTTAATGGAACACAAGACTATCTGGGCCCAAGAGTAGGGTATGTTGTCTGGAAGAATGCCCAGAGGTGCTAACTTTATACTCATGTCGACTAAGCAATACTTAGACACAGGAAAATCTGGACAGTGTTTCTTTTTGTTAGATTTTTTTAACCTCTTTCCTCAAAATTAACTGCAACAGCTGTGCTGGGGGAACTTTAAATTAAATGATTTAGAGACGATTGAAGCCTAAATATGATGACTATTGGGAACGTATTATTTTTGAATGAACATCACTTTTTACTACCCTTTTTTTATGTCGTTGATTTAATGCCAGTGCAAGCTGAATGCAGTGTGAGTGGTACTTTTCATGTCCCTGTGGCTTCTCCTAATATTTGCAAATTGCTTTGGATTTCACCTGCACAGGACAAGCAGAGCTTGGTGTCAAAGCAAATAGACCTAAGGGGTAAGGAGCCAGAGAAGGGTGTGCTGATGTCTCACACGGTAACAGACCTGGAAATCCCTCGATCCTATGAGGTTCGACTGGCTCCCATCACAACTTACAGCACAGGGGACTATGTCAGCAGGATCATTCTGTACTCAGAACGTAAGTCACTGTCTCATCCTTTTTTTTGTAAGGAAAAAAGAAATCAGTGTTTATCAAAATAATTATGGAATTGCTATTTTCTTGCAGCCTACACTTATCCAAGATCTTCGGGTAAGACCAACCAACCATTTTCTCCTTTCCCGCATTTTACTATTTTAAACTATTTTGTGTATTTGTGAGGAAAAAACTTTTCCTCAATTTTTAAGCTTAGCATTAAACACCCTGCTTGTCCATCAACATCATATTTCTTTAAAGCAATGTAGGTTGAAAGTGGATTCAACACTCAAATGACTTGGGATTGGCAGATAGAGTAATCATGGTGCCGAATTTGGTAGCATGAAACCATATTAAATAGATGCTGTTTCCACAAACCTGTTGTCAATACATCGATTAATGAGAATGTTCTTTTGAAATGAATATACATATACGTTTATCTCAGTAAATTAGAATACCATTAAAAATATTTTAAAATGGGCATACATTTTTGTTTAATTTAAAAAGGAAAACTTGTGTATTATATAGAAATTACACACAAAAAGTAAATTTTGGTTAAATTGGATACGTGTTGCTTACAGTCATTGTAAATACTATTTTTATTTATTTATTTTTTTTTTATATCAAATAAGTTAATATTGATATGCAAATCTCATCCTTTGAGAAAATTATGGCCATATAATTAGTGTAGTGTTTTCCACTGGGGGTTGGTTGTCATCTTCCATAGAGCAGGAAAGCCAAAGATCATTGATAAAAATCAAGACTTCTGAATTTACTTGTATTCATAAGAAATAAAATGTTAGTGAAGTGTGTTTTAGAAAAAACTGGAAAACCGTGGTGATTTAGAGGCAAAGCTCATTGACAGTCGCCACTTGAGACACAACAAAGACATATTCAGACCATGAGATTAAACAGTCCAGCTATCTCCGCTAAGAGGTGGCTCTAATGCAGAAACCGAATTAGAGACATTTTACCTGCACTGAAGAGAAATGGAGCCTAGGTGTATTTTCAATCTGGAAGACTGACAAAAATTACTGCAATGTCATCCAGATCCACCTCTGCCCGCCTTCTTCTACTCTCCTTCTTCTCTGCAGCCCATATTATCCAAGACTCTCCCTTTTATGCACTTCATTGTAGTCCTGTCTGCCTTCAAATCACGCTGCAACCCACCTCCTCCCTCCTCACATATCAGCTACCTCCATCAATCGGCTTCTTTCCTCCACCTCTATTCTCATGAATATGCCCTTTCTATCATCATCAGCAATGTTCAGCTTCACATTTTCTAGTGATGTTGTATTTTCAGATACATATACTGTACATTTTGCATTTCTATTGCCATTTTTTAAAATCTGTAAAAAAGTGAAGAAGCACAGAGTCCAAGTTGCTTGAAGTGGTGTGTAAAGGTTCAACAGTCAGTGGGTCTTTAGGGAGCCATATGTCATACGTTGTTGTTTAGCTCCGTTTTATCAAGACCAAAGTCAACATGGCCATCTGCTTTGAGATTTTAGAACACTTCATTCTTGTCACTGCTGACAAGCTTTATAAAGATGGTGATTTAATGTTCCAGTAGGACTTGGCACCTGGCAACAGCAAACTATTTAGATGGGAATTCCATATAGAAACTTTTCTTAACAAAAAAAAAAATATATATATATTTATATATACACCAACAATGTAGCTGAAAACCGCTGTTAAACCAATTTAGGTTTCCTTAACATGCCAGCCACTGTCTGATCATCACTATCATCTCATCTAAGTATTAAATGCATGTTTTTTTAATAAATTGTAAACTTTTATTATTTAAAAACACATTTTAAATGGTTTTATGTCCATTGTATTACTTTTAAAAGCTATTTAATTGTTCAATTACTGTAATTTCTAACATTTCAAGTAATAGATGCTTTAAATGCATAATTTTACCTGTTATAAATCTATTTAATGGCTTATATGAGATTCATCTGATGGAGGGGAAATATGATCTGTCTTACATTTAAATCTTAAGGTATGGACAATGGGTGGTTTAAAATTTAAATAAATAAAGAAATAATGAAGATATGAGAGCAAATCTACAGTACAAGCTTTGTATACCAGGGAGGTCACCAATATTAAAAGTTGTGTCAATTCTGTCACACTAATCCAACTATGTATTTAAGCTTATATTTTTCTGTATCTATTGGTATCTAATATTTCCCTGCATCTCATGCTCTCGCTTCCCATCCCCGTTGATCTGAGTCAGTCAAGTCTTCAGTGTTTTGTTCATTAAGAGAAGCGTAGCATTTTCCTGGCAGGAGTGCCGTTTGGCTATGCCAGGGTGAAGCAATTAAAACAACAGCAGATTGGAACAGACTGCGGGAACAACAGTGTAAATTGAAAACAGTGCATGAAGTAGAGAAGGGTGTGAATAGTAATAGATTAGCTCCCTGAAACAAAAGAGAGCACACAAACAGTCCTCTTGGGGAGAGTGAGCCATAAGCATCTTTATCAGACTGTATGTCTGTGTGTGTGAGGCTGGCATGTGTGTGTCTCTGGGATGCTCTTACTGAGGCTGTCAGCTTGGATGGTTTTAGATGGCTGTTGTTATTCTCTCTTGTCTAGTGAGTCTTTGATAATGGCAAAACCCACCAGATGGGCTAATGAAGGTGACAACACTGTTGAGAGAAGCTGCTTTATCTTGCTTAACAAGAGACATCAGCATTAGTAAATCTGAAGACAAGGAAGTGAATCCAAAGATCCCAAAAGAATACACAGAAAGGAAAAATGTGATCACAGCACCTGCCCATATCTATGACATTATAGTTTACATTTGAAAAGTCTAAACATCCAGTTTAAATATTCTAAAAAGACATTTTGCTTTTGCTTGTAACTTCAGCAAAAACATATATATAAAGAATATAAAGTATTAGTTGTTGTCAAATACGCAGAATATAAAAATAATTGTTTTAGCCAAAAATAATCTGTTTTAAAAATGGCTATTTGTATTGATTGGTTTCTGCTTTCCCCAAAAATTACCATAGGTCAAATGTGAAGCAGGTGGCATGAGCCAGTGAGTCATAATAAACTTCCACTTTGATTTTTTGGTTTCAAAAAATGTATCACATAAACAAGTTATTACATTATGAATAATATATTTTTGGACTAAACTTATTGATAAAAATCTTAAATCTCTCCTTTTGGGAAATACAGGGGTTCCCAAAGTGGGGGTCATTAGATCATCTTTACAGTTATTGTAATGTCATCTTTGACTGTAGTGGAGTAGAGCTTATATTTTAAAATAATAAAAAAATTTAATTTCTCATGAAATAAATGTATTACCATTAAATGCATATATGTTTATTTCAGTTATATCTAATACATGAGACAAATATTAAATTTAATTCTAATTTTGGAAATACATAATTAAATATTTAATCATCCACTTAAATAGTTAAAAATACAATTTCATTTAATTTAAAATAAATTTTATATAAAAATAAACATAATTTATTTTTATATTTACAAGTGAACAGACATTGTAGAAGCTATACATATTTTTTGTGGGTCACAGGGTGAAATATATAGAAATCCCTGCTGAAGAACATGGTTAAAACAAGTCCATGTTACTTTCTGTAATACATATATCCTCTCCCCCACATTCTGTTTGTCATTTTGTTACTACAGGTCTGTTTACTCTAAGGTGAACATTGAAAAGAACATTTTATATATTAACCATCATGTGGATCTTATGTTATTTATCTACATTATATTTTTTCAATAAAATCTTTTTCTTATTTTTTTCTTTCTCTTTAAATTCTTCTTTTCATGTGCGCACACATCTCAGACCAAGTGTGTGGGTTCGAGGATGAGCGGATCTGTGGTTTCTCTCAAGACCGGAGTGATAAATTTGATTGGACAAGACAGAATAATCTGACGCACAATCCCAAGCGATCTCCTAATACTGGCCCGGAGACTGACCGCAGTGGAACAAAGGAGGGTAAGATAATTGGGAAATAATTTTTAAGTCAGAGTCATGAGTCATTGTAATAATAAGGAACCAGTTGTTGTAGAGCCCCAGTCAGCTGTAGCCTCTACCAGTCCTTGGTATGTTAATCTAAATACACCACAAAATACAGAATGCTGGTAGAAAAATAAGAAAAGTCTATTCTCAGAGCAAATACAATATGCAGCGCAACCAGTAATGGCTTTTTATGTCTAATTATGTTATTTAAAATGTATTAATTTTCCTTATTTTTGAATAACCTCTTAACAGGTTTTTATTGTTTCTGTTTCCTTGTTGATCTCAGGGTATTACATGTACATCGAAGCATCCCGACCTCGTGCTCAAGGGGACAAGGCCCGTCTTCTATCTCCACTTTTTAATGTGTCTTCAGTCAGGGGCCCGAAGGGCTCTAGTCGAGTCCCATACTGTGTCTCTTTCTACTATCACATGAAGGGAAAACACATTGGTGAGTGCTTACACATTCAAGGCAATGCAAGGCAAGTTTATTTAGATAGTACCAATACATATAAAGACAGTTCAAAGCACTTTACATTAATTAAACAATAAGATAGAAAGAACATGAAAGCAGAATAAAAGCAAGTAAAGATAAAAGCAGACATGGGCAATGTGGAGTCAACAAGTCATCTCCATGTCATGTATTGGTTCTACCCAGCCACTGAAGCAGGTGAGTCCAATCTTCACCGTGAATTAACCTGTGCAGATTGGACTCACCTGGTTAATTGGCTGGGTAGAACCAATACATGACATGGAGATGACTTGTTGACTCCACATTGCCCATGTCTGGATAAAGGCATTATAAAGTAGGTAGTAAAGCAAAAAAAACAATTGAACCAAAAACTTAAACTAATGAACTATTTCAATTTACAAGTAAAATCAAGTTTTAAACAAACTTTGAATTAAAAGAACTCAGGCTTTCAGCATTCTTACAGTGTTCTGGGCTATTTTTCCTCATAAGTGACACATAGGAACTCCTGTACCAGAAAGGCCCACCTAGTTTTACAGACACTTATAAAATCAAGCGATGAAATGTATAATAAAACAGTACCACCACTGTGGTTCTTCCACAGTCTGAATTTATACTGATGCTACTGAACACCTTAATAAGGGCAGTCTCAGTAGCCTGGTTAGCATAGAAAACAATTCTCCATCATGTGGAGAGAATTGCTTCCCTTTCTATTGCTTCCCTTTCTTTTTATACATTGCTGAATTGTCTGATTGTGTGTTATTGTGGATTAATTTTAACAGTTAATTCTTGTGTTCTCACTATAGCATTTTAATAAGATGTATAGATTTAATAGACTTTCATGCTCTATATCAAACAATTTTCTTTCTGATTACCTTACATGTTTAAATATAAAATAGCATTACCTTTTAGAGAGATTATAGTCCTTATTCTCTCTATTTTTGTAAATTTTTAGTTTCTCCATGGCAAAGCTAACTTTTTAATTAAGGAGACAGTGTTATTCATTTGAATGATGAGTGTCTGATCAAAACTTTTTAAGTCATTGGGCCTTATGCAGCAACAATTTTGTATTCTAGTCGTAAATCTCTGGTACTTGGGGCTCTTACAAAGACAACACATCAGATTTAACAACGTTCTTAACTTGATCCTTATAAACTTGATGCAGTCCACCTGTGTTTAAGTGAGCTTGCATTCCCGAGAAATGTAAATTTGCCACCTCAGTAAGGCCGTATAACTGCACAACCTCCTAAGATCGTCAGGTGTTCAATCACAGAAATGGCATTGAAAATGAAGGGAAAAAAACTCTGCTGAGAAGCAGAATTAAAGGACCAGTAAGAGGCAAGCAGTGTGGAATAAATTACTAGAGCTATAAATGACAAGGTTTGACTTTTATAGAAGTGAAAATAAAACAACAATAATAAAATACTTTGTAAAAAAAAAAAACGGTATTTAAAACTACTTGTTGAGGCATGAGGTGGAACTTATGACGTAATTGCTTAAAGAGTTTGCCATCACCAACCCAACACAGCTATCTGCAACTCTCATTTCAATACTAACTCACATATGTGCTGTACATCTCCAGAAGCCATATGGGGATTGATTAGGGCAGGATTGATGGGGTGTTGTATTTCATGTTGGGCCAAACCAGATAATGTTGCTTACGGGCCTATTGTTGTGTTGTTACGTAATTGTTATAGAGTGACAATTTAGTGCAAAAAAAACATCTTTGAATTAAAGCTGACTTATTGCACAAGACCCCTTCGCCAAATCAGGAGTACTAGTAAAATTTCTTCATACCCAAGAAGAGAATATTAGATATAGGGGGAAAATGGTGAATGTGATATTTCCTCCTAAATCACACATCCAAATGACTTAAGAAATAATTTGTTCATATGAACACTTCTTGCATGAGGACCAACTGTTCATATTATACATGCAATCCAAACTGTTTGATTTTTTTATTTCAGAAAGTATGAGGACCATTGAAATCACACCAATGTTGTTTATCTGTAGTTGGTCCTCCATCTTCCTTCTTTGGATAGTTTTTCCTTTCTCAATTTTTTTTTCTGTTTCTTCAGCCAAGCTTGAATAGACAATTCAACTTTTTTGTCATTACATTGTCACAAGTAGAAAGAAACCAAATTCACTCTCTGCATTTAACCAATCCCTTTGGGTAACAGTGGGCTGCTATTGGGCGGAGCCCCGGGAGCAATGTGGGGGTTAAGGGTCCTGCTCAGGGTCCCAGATTGGCAGTCTGTGGGAGTGAGGCTTGAATTGTGAACCTCTAGGATCCAAGCGCAGTACCCTAACCAATATGCCACCACTCCCCTATAGCCCCCCCAAACTCTAAGCTTCTCCTTAGTATTGATATAAATGCTCTATGCTTCTCCTTCAGGAAAGTCTTTATATAAGGGTTTATACATGGCCTTTTAGGTTTTGTCTTTGCCACTCAGAATCTGGGGATGATACTGTAGAATTTGAGTCTTCTGGTCAGAGAGTGGGGCATGCACTATTGGCATACATTGTTGTACCAAAAATATAAATGAACCCCCTCCGTATATCATTCAACCTTGTGCTAACAGCTGCTACTAAGAGCTAAAAAGTGAACCCTGATGTAAACAACAGGAACTTGCCTGCTCACATGGTCTCTAACAATAAATTAAAAACGTTGTCCACAAACCAGTCAGGTTAAATCTTATTTACAAGTACAAACAACTTAAACAAAAAAAAAAAAAACTTGAACAAAAGCACACAAAACTATTGACAGCTGGGACCTGCAAAAACATGCTGCCATCAAGCATCCTTGCTTTTTTTAAATTAACATAGCACCTTATCATTTACATTAAATGTTATGTGTTAAAAATATTTCTCATGTTCTAAATACTTACCGGTAGGCTATTTGGCAAAGTAGCATTTTGGGCGTTGTTGTGTAAATGTCAAGTTCTATTCTGTATGAAAATCGAGACATGTTTTTAGCTATAAGAAGAGGAGAGGAGAGAGTATATTTTTTCTCCGTCAGTTATAGTGCAGAATCACACATAATGTGTTTCTTCTCTTTGGGCTCACTGTCAGCAACAATAAACAATATTTAATTAGTTTTTGTTTGCCACTGGGTAGGTGTTTAGAAGGGCTGAATGCAGCATGACAAGTTTAAAATTTCTTGGATTATTTTAAACAGGGGACTGAAGTTTATAGAATGCATTTTATTTTCATTTGGATCAAATGCTTTGATAAATGTATCAATAGATTCTGTGTACCTTTTTATCAACAATTTGTGTTTTGTAGGTATCCACATTGCAATGGATGTAGACTTTGTGTAATCGAAATTGAAAAAATCATTCGACTTAAAGATCACCAGTGAATGCATGTTTGTGAGGTTGCACATCTTTTATACCTTGTTCTCTGATAATAGTGTAGACAAGTGGGTCTGATAGAGCTGTGCCCCTCTGAAACTTTCACTACCACACTCTGCTATACCTTAGACCAATCAATAGATTGTTTTAATAGTCCACTGCATCCTGCAAGGTGTGTGTGAACTTATAGGTATAGTTATGTGTAAGCATTGATAATTGGAATAGGCAAAGTTTGAGTGGAAGCAGAGATAGAAATGATAATGAGGCTTTGATATGTAGCTGTAGACTCAAAGACCAGGTTGAGCAGATAGATATATATTTGGATCTCTCTATTTATGTTATATTATATAAAGTATTATGCTTTGTCTTATGTGACTCATAATGTTCAATAGCATGAGAGATGTTATGCAATTTATATATCTTTAAAAACAAATTAATAATTTTCTTGAGATTTTATGTCAGTTATCAACACAAAGGAAATAACAATGACCCCTGTTTTTATTAGTTGTTTTTGTTGTAGCAAATATTAGCCTGTTAGTTTTTAATAAAATCCAGCACAGACTATTGCTTTCAGAAGTCATTGATAAACTGAGTATATGTGCCTAACAGTTTCTGAGACAGGGACCAGACCTTAAGAGAGCAAAACCAAACGTTCCAAGACCGAGAACGAATCTTTAGAATTTCAATAAAATTTAAGAACATTATTTTCTACACTAAAAAATGCAAAAATTAATTGAATGAAAAATGGTTAATTTATTTAATAAAAATTACTCATGGCTGTCAAAGTATTAATTTTCAATCAAACCATAGATGTCCAGAATTTAATTTATGTGTAGTAATTGGGAATGGCACAGGGGAAAATATCTGACTGATGATCAGATTTGCATTCAAGAATTCACAGTCCCAGGAACTTGCAGTGTTAAATTAGCTGGCACTGACTTTTTACGCAATCTTTCTCTCTGAAATGAAAGGTTTATTGTGATTGAGAAAAACAGAGCAAAGATTGTTTTTGCATGTATTTTAAAGTACAAAATAAACAACTCCAACTTATAGGTTTTATTGTTATACAGGATCTTGTTTACAAGTGAGATCTGCCTTGATAAATTTTGAACATTGTATCGGGCTTCTCTTGCTTTTAGCCTACTCTCTGTTGGGTTGCCATCTGTCCCTGTGTTATTGATCCTTGTTTGCCTCTTGACCATACGCTTTCTGGTAGTATACAATTTGTTAATCCTGGAAGCTCTTGCAGTGTTGGACCTGGATAGGAGATATATCTTCTCTTTAGGATTGAGAGGATTTTTTGGAGCTTTAACTACCAGCATGATGGTGAGCTGTTCCTCCTATGTTTACAGAAATAAGGTTTGATGCATCGATCATAGTAGCTCTTCTCTGTCAGTCAGAATGTCCAGTTGGTTAACTATTACCATTTTGTCTGTTTGAATTAGGAAGTCCTACAGGACCTTAGCTCTCTCATTCTCCACCACCTTAGGAAGTGACTTCCATTTTGACCCAGGGGCCTCTAATTCAAACTCCACACAACTTATTCTAAACATGACCAGGTGTTGCATGAAATCCTTTCCTTCTAATCTCTCATTTCCTGGTGTGAGATGCTAAATTGTTTCAAGGGACTCTGTGCATAGCCTACATAGATTTTACCTTGTGTGATAGATCTGGGCTTGTGTAGATTTAAGGACACCAGTTAACAAAAATAATCCATGCAAATGATCTAAGAAAATAATGATCTTCAGTTAAAAGATTATACCTTTGTTAATAACTGTGTTATTGACTTATGGAATATCCATCAGATTAGCATCAGGAATTATATATACCAAACAGAATTCTTACAGTGGTCTTTGGTCTAAGCCCAGGACGGAACCTGGGTGCTATCTTGGTCAGTTGATTGGCGGAGACTTGAAAACATAAAACATCCGTTTTATGAACAGGCAGCACCAGCAAGGCTGTGCTTGGTTTTCAGCTCTGAGCTCCCATGAAGAATAATGCTGTCCTCTTATTAACATGGAAAATAGACCACGATTCTGGAGATTTCACCACATGTAATGTGATGATAACTGAGGGACGGACTGTGTCAAAACACATCAATAAGTTGATGCTCTGATATGGAAGATGAAGTTTTGAACTGGAAAAGTTGTAATTCTTTTAAGTAACACATATTTTTATTTCGGATTAAATTTAGCTTCTGAGTACAGCTTCCTTCTTAATCCCATAAAAAAAAGTTATCATTGACATATCATAAGCAGATTAACCCCATTAATAAAACTCTTTCACTCAGAAGAGTTGTTCAGTTATTTGAGAGTTTTTGCAGAGGTGCTTTATCTCAACTTGTCAATTTCTGCAATGTTTAAACAATATTGTTTTTTAATTCTATATACTGTACATTAAATAGAAAAGGAATTTTCAGACATGAAAACATATGGGTAGATACTTCTTCTGCATGCACACACATTATTACCACATGTAGAGCACGTATGCCCCCTGCTTGTGCATTTGTTTAGGAGACTGGTGGTTGGTTAATGCTCCAATTAGGGGCTGGCTGGAGATCGTTAAGAAGATGAACGATTCTCTTACATCTCATAGAGCTGAATGAGATAGAGACAAGAGGCAGCATGCCTATTACAGCCCCCTTCTCATAGCTCTCACGCTGTTTTTTTTCTTTTCTTATACTCACGCATTACATTAAAGTGAAGTGTGTATTTAATTTAATTCAAAAATACTTTATTGATCCCAAAGGGAAATTAAACGTTGTCGTAACAAGTTGTTGTATATGTTGATAGCTCAGACAGGAAGGATCTTCTGTAGCAGTCTGGCTTGCACCAGATCTGGAGAAGGCTTTGATTGAAGACACTGCTGTTGTTTAATAGTCTTCTGAAGAGCATGCTCCACTGTTGTCCATGATGTCCTTAATTTTAAAGAAGAATTTATGTTTTTTATGAATCGGTCTTCAAGGATTCTAGAGGAATTCCCAAACTTTGGTGGCCTTCTTTATCAGCTTGTTGAGCTTTTTTAGTCATTTGCTCTGATGCTGTTAACCAAGCACATGAGGACAGAAGAACCACAAAGCAGGTTTAAAATGGAAGGAAACCAAACTTTTGCTCATTTTCTTTGAAGAGGTTTCAGCATCTATCCAGAAGTCTTTGTCAATTCTGTTGGTTTGCACCAGACTGAGAATTTACAGAGGCATGATGGCAGAAGAGATCACACTTTCCACAACAGACTGATAAAATATATGCTGCTAAAACAGGAGGGACTTAGCTTTCTGAAGAAGTACAGTCCGCTGTGTACCTTCTTGGAGATGACCTCAAACTTGCTTCTCCAGTTGAGTTTGTTGCCCAGGTGTCCAGAGCCTGTAACATTATTAATGACCCCTAACACTTCCACCATGGACTTTTCTCCCTGCTTCCCTCTGGGAAGAGGCTTTACAGCATCCGATTCAGGTCAAGCAGACTCCAGAACAGCTTCTTCCCAAGTGTCATTAGACTGCGGATTGTTGTATAAAATGGGGTGTAAAAAAAAGCGATGAATGTTGGAAACTGTAAATCATTGCCAGTCTTATGTTTTGCATTTTTTTAACATGTTTACAATTTATCACTGCTGCACTTTAGAATTGGAAATGTCTTGAGAGCTGCACTGAAGAAAATCTCATTTGTATAGACTCTGTGTGGACAAAATTACAATAAATTCTGTCTAAGGTGAACACTAAGGAACTTAAACTCCTCCGCCTCATCTCATTCTCCCAAATTGTAACAGGATTTCACTTATTTTTAGTTCTTCCGAAAACCAGTTTTTCTTCAGGTTGTTTACACACCATGTGACAAAGTAAGCAATTCCATATGCTCAGGTTCGTGCCCATTTTTGATGCGCCCAGTGACTGTAGAGTCATCCAGGTATTTCTGCAGATGACTCAACTGTCTTGTATTGAAAATCAGAAGTGTACAGAGTAAATATGTAGGAATAGTTATATTACCATCGTATGTAGTCCGGGGCTTCTGACTACCTGATCACACAGTTGACCCTTTAATTTTACAACCCATGTTCTATTTGTCAAGTAGTGTTTGATCCAAGCAATTGCTGTTGCCTTTACCTGTGTCTTCTGCTGTTTCTGACAAAGCAAATCAGAAATTGTGTTGAATACACTTGAGAAATAAAAAAAAACATGACTGTCTAAATAACAATTGACCTGGACCTGATGCCTAATTACAATTCAGTCTCTCCAGTTGACTGAATTGTGAAAAATAAGGGATAATAAACCTACATATAGTAAATACTTAAGTTATTCCAAAAATATCCGTTCTTTCAGGTGCTATGTCCTGCTTCATACTGTAGATATGTCCGAAATAAGTCTAACCCATTTACTGTAGAGGGTTTGTATGGTATTGTCATTTCAGAGTTTTTTGTACAAGTCTCATAATGCCAGAAAGCCTCACCAAATAAACACCAATCCACATCTAATGTACTGTATCAAAACTAAATATAATTTAGTTTAAACATAGGCAGGGTGAAGTTTCTACTTTTCTATATGTCATTGGAGAAAATAGATTTTATTACTGACAAATTTCTTGTTTTTTTTTTTGCTGAATTTTCTAGATAAAATATTTTGCTTCTTGCAGTCTTACAATTTCAAATTTACTGTACTGTACATGTGTTACTTTTTTACAGGCACGCTTAATGTTCTTTTGAGAATGAGAAGTATTGCACCTGTGGACTCAGTGGTGTGGACAAAATCAGGTCATCAGGGCTCAGACTGGAGGAAAGCCTTCTTTGACATCAGCCCCAGAGGACCATTTCAGGTAAACCACTAGTGCTGGTTGTTTCCATACACAATAAAAGTGTGAAGTCAATTATATAAGATTAAAAATGAGCACAACTTATACTCGTAAACCCTCTGACAAGATATTTAATATAAAACAAATTTAAAAATAAAACAGGTTGAAGAGGAAACCTGTGCATTTGTTTACTTCACAGTTTGGTCCTTTCCTATCTGCCGTGTCCTATTACACCCTTTTGAACTAAGATGTTGCCCGAAAGTCAGAACCTGTTCTGCCCAGTAGAGAGAAAAATATGCACTGTTCCCCTAACTATTAATACAAGGTTTTAAGAATTAAGCATTGATTTTAGTCTTGATTTCATGACAGGAATCTAAATATTTTCTTTTCTTATTGATGAAAATACATAGAAACATTTCACTGTACTTCACTCTGCCTTAATCAAAATAATATCTGAATGTTATTTCCTTATTATTTTGTCTATTCATTACTACGACAGAAAAAAATCTTTTGAAATGCAAATAGTTTTCTAAAGTATTCTCATCTCTTTGCTTTTTTTGTACAAAATTGTGTTGAAATATTTAACTCCAACTTTGAGGTAGATCTCTTAGGGCTTTGTTGACATGTAATAAAGTACAGATAAAATATTAATGAGTTTTGGGATCCCCTGTATTTAAAGATATACGGTTACTGTTCATTTTTCTTTTATGTGTGCAGAGATTTTGCTGAAAGAAAGTTATTTGGGCAAAAATGTTTATTTTGCATATTTCTTGAACCAACATATAAATCATACAAACATAAGAATATATTGGAATGACTAGTTGGAACAGCTTAACATCTAACCGGGGCTGTATTAACTTGCTAACTTCAAGATTTAGCCAAATCAAAACAGATACTGATGCTATGAGGCTGGTTATTTAAATATTACAGGAAGGTCAAAGTTTAAGTTAACTAGTCCCTTTAAGTCATCATGGAAGTAAGTGCTTTGGAAGAAATAGCAGAAAGGTCACTTATTGTTGGAGGACTGTCTGCAAACAAATCATTAAGTCACATTGGCTCTCTGTTTTTTTTTTTTTTTGACTAATATGATGCATCTCCTTATTCTGATTCTTCTAACTTTCTTTTAACTGAACCGCTTTAAATACTCCTTTATACCCACATCCATCAAATTTTAAATGAAGATAGGTCTGTTAGGGAGAAATGGAAAGTGTGCAATAACTTTTTGTTCTGCTTGTTTTTTTAGTATTGTATGTTAATATTATTATTGTTTTTATTCTTATGAGTCTGTATGTAGCCTATGTGTGCATTTTTAGCTGGTATTTGTTCCTATCTGTACTTATTGTTTCTAATGGCAGCTAGTACTATGCACCGTGCACTTGGTTCCATGACAAATTTTCCTTATGGGACTAGCTGAGTTCCCCTAGGGGACTTTTCTATTTAAAATGTCTTTGCCACAGTCAAGTATAGTATGCAGGCAGAGAAATATTGACAGTCTTGGCTATTTTGTTTCTGATTAGATTTTGTTTTTGCTCTTTTTTTATTGGGAAACTAGATGGGTCAGTTATCCATCAGCGTAATACATTCTTTTCTCAGGGCTTACAATAAATCAAACGTTGCCGTAAAGTGTGAAGGTTTTTTTTACCCTAGTGCGCCTAAGTTATTCACTATTTATTTATTAATTTGTTTTACAATTTAGTTTTAATAAACACTGCATTACTTTCAAGGCTGTACTAATTATAAAGTTTAATTATAAAACAAATGTCATTTGATGTTTGTCCTTAAATTCCCGTGTGTGATAGTTTATTTATTTTACATGGACTTTTGTGCAGATGTCATAGGTACAGTAGTAAGTAGAGAGCCCTGCACCTTTATTCCCTACTAAAAATAAATATATATAATATTTACAAATATATAAAGATATATTAATAGAATAAGAAAGAGTGGTATTCATATATTTTCATGTCTTTGGCACTCAAAACTCAGCAGGAAACATTAGCAATGATTTTTTTTTTTTTTTTTATATGCATAAAAGATAGTTTGCTGGAGTTTCGATGGTGAGATTCATCTACACCAACCTCACTGCAAATTATTATCTTGACCTCTAAATATATATTTTTACCACACATCCAGTAAATTTAATAAAATATCAACTTTGTGAAGGCTTTTCTGGAGCTCCTTTTTGATTGCTAAAAGGTGTAAAAAGGCTTAATCTAAAATAAAACATTTTGATTTTAAAACCACAGGGCTTTAAGTTGATCATCAAATTGGTGAATAGCAGCCCAAAAGCCTTTAGAGTATATAAAATGTTTCTTTTTGTAATTTTGCAGATTTTATTTTTTATGGCATGCAACAAATGATATCTGACATATCCCCTGAAATAAAACGCAACAAGCTGTATTCCTTTAGACGACACAATATTTCCATTTCTAAAATGTAGAAAAAGACCATCAATAGAACAATATCAATATGTATTTGAATGGTAATCAGAAATTTAAATAAACAAAATCTGTAAAACTTCAGAAAATATTTATATATCTACAACTCGCAGCCATTTTTGGTAACTCTTAAATTAAGCATTTTAAAGTCCACCTCTGTACATCTCTTGTCTCTTGGTTTTTTAGTGTAGTTATTGTATAAATAAGTTAACACTTTCCTTCTTACATTTTCCAAGCCCTAATGGCCATTCCCTGACCTCTGTAAAAGTCATTTAACTGAAAAGGTTTTGTTACCTGTACATTCTAACAAAGTCATAGGATGTGTTTTCTTCAACCAGGTCACTCAGAAATAATAAACTGTCAATGTATTTCAAACCTGCTTTGCAGGCGGAGGCTTTAATGTGTTGAAATTATATGCTAGTGCCAAGAAAGGCAAATCGCCTTTCTTTCTCATACTTAGTTGCCAGGGTTACATTCCTACTTTTTGCAGTAGTTATGGCCTAGCTACATCTTGAAAAGATTTTACTTCTTTTCTTCGTCTTTTATTAAAAATCTGTTGTCAAGTAAGAAATCAGAATTTTTTTCATAATTTTATCTTTTTTTTATACAACATGTAATTGGTCCCTTAACATATGATAACATTCTGCTCCTGTCCCCATGCTAGTTTCGTTTAGGGGATTTATGCATACTATCTTTGTCTAATGATGAAAACTGTTTTTTCACCATCTTAATGACATTCGTTGCACACCTGGTCTTTTCCAAGCTTGTATTTTTTCCTTCCACTTATAGTAATTTTACTTTTAAACGCACTTTAAAGTTAGATTTTTTTTCTGAAAGTTTCACATTTAATGTTAAACACAGTTTAATATAATTTTGGTAAGTAATAAAATGGATCTCTAATGCTTACCAAAAAAATCATTACATATTGCTCTGTCTCTGACGTCCCCCTCTAGTTTTTGAGAGTTCCTGCTAGACCTTTTTCTTTATGTCATTTTAGAGTAGAAAGACAGCTAATTTACTTATTTTTGCTATTCCCACCATCAGGTTTTAATACCAGATGGGCAACTGTTGGCTCAAAAAGCTCCTGGTTTACTTTGTGATACACAGTTACTCTTTTTTTGTGCAATTTATATCCTCTAAAGAGCATAATTGGCCATATTAGTGACTTAATCATGAAAGATATGTTCAAACAGTCAAGGAAAAACAAGGACCTTCTTTTTTTTTTTTATTGCTCCCTGTATTCCTCGAGTAATACACATTTAGAACAAAAACGCTGAGGAACACAAAGACGGCTACTCATTTTTTTTTTCATAACTGTGTGTTTTAGATAAAAGCACATATGCATCTAAATTAAATTAATATTCATGCAAATTTCATTACAAAAGTAAAACTTAAAAAGATTTATTACACACTTCTAAGTTTATCAGAAACTATGGCCTGTAAACCTAGTAGGTGATCATTGTATGACACTGCTAAGGTGTTGAGTTGCAATGCTGTGTGATGAAATCAGCATCTTCATAAAGTGTACCAGGAGAGGGATGCATTAATTATTTATTTTAATATTACATGCTAAACGGCTCCTCTCATCGACCCGATTAAATACATTGGACCAACACAGGTAGATATCATATTCCACAAATCATTAGGAACTGAAAATTTCACACAGACTTTGAAGCTTATTGGACTATATTTTCTCCACAAGTACTTACTTCTTTACTAGTCTGAAATAATGATTTTAATATACAATGCGAAATTAACTTTTTCTGGAAAGAGAACTTTGGATTCCAGAGCGGTAATCCGCTCTTTTCCTTGGTATATAGTCCTGATATTTTTCTCATTTACGTGTAACTTAAAGTGTAAATATTTTAAAAAATCTGTTGTTCAAATATTCTGAGTTATGAATTGATTCTGTGACAAAAAGAAAAAAAAACTAGAGACCTTTGGATAATTGAACAGTCCAGTGATTTATCGTCATAGACGGAAAGTCAGCAGGTTTTTGCAGGGCTTACACTGACTACAGAGTGGTTGTTCTGCAGCCACCACAGCAAAGTAATTAAAATCAGTTCGTACACGCTCATTAGCATGGTGCAGTGCAGGTGCAGCTTCCAAGGATGTACGACTCAGTTCATACAACCTTCTTAATTTCACAAGCCAAACAGAATAAGTCAGGTGCCAGACTATTGGAGGATAAAAAGTATATTTATGCACACAGAAAACTGTGCCCTAGAACTTCCAGAATATGGTGCAGTAAGAACACCAAAATTAAGACTAGTGTGCCAACCATTACCAACTTCCTTGGCACATGAGACTATATCCATTGTACAGACAGCTACTGATCTAAGTAATGGTTGGCACACACCAGCTACTGAGCGGCCCAGACTGGCAAATGGGAAGCCTAAGCTGGTGGAGAGTACTCTTTTGTATTAGGTTTTGGGATGCTGGTAAATAGCATGAATGGGCCGGTCATCCTCTTGATTGCCTTTTGCTGTCAATTAGCAGAGACCGGTATTAGCCCTAGATAGACAGGCACTAATATAGAATAGACTGGCATTAGCATTAAAGAGCCTAGAAAAGAGCATGCCTTGGCTGGTCAACTACAACAATAGTCTCAAAATAGCTGAAACTCGCCTCAGATTGCAATTTTTAGATCTGTGCCTTGTATTAAGACTGCATCACCATTGCTTGTGCACAAATTTCTATCTTCCACTTAGTTTTTTTAATATTATGCTTCAATAAAAAATTCTATGAGCTGCCAGAGTTTTAAATAAAAAATGTTTTGGTTAATGTATCAAGTAAAATTATTTTTTTTTTATAAACTGCCTTCATTAATGGTCTTGGTCTACTCAACATTTAAGTGAAACCTGAAATTGAAACACTACCTTTCACAATTAAATTAACTTTAATTGCATGCATGAGCTGCTGAATGAAAACAGGGAATAAGACCTGAACCTCCACGATGAGCAAGCATGAAGCGACAGTGAGAAAAAAAATTCCCCTTGGGAAGGAATCTCTGGCAGAATTAGGCTTCACATGCCGGATTTCTAATGGACCGGCTGGGGATGCCTTGTGAAAGCATTATGAGTCCAAGGAATTACTTAAATAAGGGCAAGTAGCAGCATAGAGACTGAGCCAAATAGAGCTTGCGAGAATGTTAGACCCCGGCGATGGAGGAGGGTTGAGTCAGGGTCATCAGAATAAAAATCTGACATGCTGTCCAACTCAGATGCTTTTCGTGTCAAGTTGAGCAGGATTCTGGATGCTAAATGGATTATGAGGAGGTGTGGTTGAAAACTAATTAGCTGCTTCACAGACCGATGAGACTTTCATTGCATTAGGGTAAGTGATCCAGTTTATCCATTTAAGCTTCAACATAGACTGCATTTGTACTTTTAATGCAGAGGACAGCTCAATTGTTTTTTTTTGAGCCTATGTCTTCACAAATATGCAGGTTATACTCTAAATAACACACTGCACATACTTATGGGTGGAGGATATGCAGCAGGAAACATTTACTACATACAAAGTCATTTTCTGAAGCTCAAACTCAAATGCAGATGCAGGTTTGCATCTTTTGATAGTCAGGTGCAAACACTCAGACAAACATTTCTGAGGTCATTGTGGCCAGCAAGAAGGCATTGTTATAATGCCAAACAATGGTATTTCTAAAAACATATTTTGATCAGTGAATTCACAATATTAGATAAATATTAATAAAGAAAAAAATGTTTACAGAGCCTGCATGCCGTGTCATTTAGTGGACCTTATTTTCTATCTTTGAAGATCAGGCAATTAGTAAATTATGTGTACGAATGGTAACGCTATATTTGGAGAACTGTTTATTGAGGTTTAAAGCTGGCATATACGAGGGTGCTAGTAGGACAAGAATTAGCATATTTTATCAAATGTGTGTGAAAAAAAAAAGAAATTTGACTTTGGTTTTCATTGCTCAAACCATTAGCTAACTTTAATTTAAAAAATACCAGACAATATCTAAAAAACACTTTCAAAAACAGTATTAAGGACAAGGTATAGTAGATAATAGTGGATATGTAAAACTCATCTTGTTTTTTTTGTTAGAAGCTAATTAACTGACTACCCTGATTGTGAGGTAATTATTCTGTTCAACAGAGTGCTGCCTGTAATCTCACATTTTTGCCATTGATGCCCTAAAGGATAAAAGTCTAAACAGCCTAGGATCAGGTTAATAGTCTTTTTATTTCTGCCCTAAACCTGTACATGTAATGGCTGAAGTGAGGGTCAGCCTTGTTGATCGTCTCTGCAGGCCTAATAGTTTGTTGCAGTTTAGACCTTTATGTGCAGAAGAATTTTGCACTTTGACTTGGCAGCAAGCTTAAAGTAATGTGTGCTTATTATACAGTAGGACTGAGGTAATGCAAGAATACTTCTTATAATTATTCTAAAAAAAACTTTGGTGGTAATTTTTATACCTTCCATTTTACAGCTTAAATAATAAAATTCTGAATTATGTATTATAGGGTACATACTTATGTTTGGCTTAATTATATGTCAGAACATTTTTCCCCTTAAAATCTGTTACATATATATTATTGTTTTATCTTACTATTTCAGTTTCGCTTACCTCTGTCTTAGCATCCCCTCCATTACACCCCTGACATATTTTTTTTTTTTTTAGGCTCGATCAAATTCTGCTGCTTTTGATTAAAATAAGTAAAAATAAGATTTTTAGGCTGTTCCAAAATATTTGTGCTCGAATAAGTTACTTCATATTTTTATTATTATTATTATTATATACAATGTGAAAACACCTCCAAAGGTGGTAGAGATTGACCGAGCCAAGATCCTGTGGGACTTCCTGATATACAGTAAACAGACTGAATGGACGGTAATGGCAAACTAACCGGACATCAGAAAAAAAGGAACATGAGAAACTATAGAAATACCAGGGGCTCACAGAAAAGCTGGAGAAAACCTGAAAGGTCAAGGCAACAGTGATGCCTCTGGCCACTGGGGCACTTGGGGCAGTGACCCCCAAACCTGAGGAGTGGCTACGGCAGATCCCTGGAAATACATCAGACATCTCGTTCCAGAGAAGTGCAGTTCTAGGAACAGCAAAGATACTGCGCAAATCCGTTAAGCTTTCAGTGATTGTATTATAATTGCATTGTAATTGCATATTTATATTGGAAGTTAGTACAGGGTGAACTATAGTTTCAGTTCAGTAATTAGATAATGAAATCTATTATTGAACACTTTTGAAAGACAGAATGGGTTTTCCAGTGAATACATAATAGAGTAATAATGACACCTACTAATTAAAACAATTGAAGTACAATAACACCAATACAGCAACCCTTGGTAGATTACTCATCCCCACTCACAGATTAACCTGAGGCCATCTGTGTTCCTCACATTTTCATTCACCCGAGGTACCTGTGGGAAACCAGGCTGACCTACTATGTATTCCTCTGTGCCTATCATTGGACAGTGAATCTGCTCCTCACAGGAATTTCAAAGCCCTCACTGTATATTTGTGTGTAACACGTGTAAACTCAGTCACTTTCACTGCTCCTTTTTCTAGCACTGTGCCCCATCTGGTGCATGGACAGCACATCAAGGGAAACATTAAAGGTTACAGGGCTCAACAAAACAACACTCTCACAGCTCCAACCTGGCATGTGACTGTACCCCTTTTGATCCTGGGATCTTTTTCTGCACCGACACACTCACAATTTGTCCAATTTTTTATTTTTTTTTTCTTACAATTTGATCATAAGAAAAAAGTGTGTTTGTTTTATTCCTGTGTAAAACAGCTCCAATGTCTGTGAAAGTCACAACCGGAAGTGTTTTCTTGTTTAATTACAGGATATTGATGTGATTTAAAGAAAAAACACAAATGTGGGGATAATTAAATTATTAAATTGTTTTTGGGATCAATTTTACAGCTTTAACATCTGACTATTTCTCATTCTTTTAGATTTCAAAATGTTTTCTTTCATTCTTTAAACATAGAGATTGCATTATATTAATTTAAATAGATTTGTCTTGAGATTTTTTATCGTCTTGTAGTGGTTGGGATTGTCTTGTAATGTGCTGGATTGGTTCAAATCTTAATTAGAAAAATAAGACTCCATTTTGTCAGTTGAATATTTTTAATAAGTTTTGTTTAGTATTTATATTCTCTTCTTAAATTCATTTATCCATGGGTATAATCATAACAGCTTATTTTGTATGTCTGACTTCTGAATTAATATTAAAGTCAATTTATAAATAGTTTTATGACATATTCAGTATAATTTTCTGAGACCCTTACTTGAAGGTTTTCATTGCATATAAAATATTAAAGGCAATATGTACCCAAAGTGGATTGATCAGAATTCCAGCCAAACACAGAGGGAAAACAAAGTTGGTTTACTTAGTTTGTCAATCTAAGCAGTAACAAAGCTGTTTGGAAGTCTGTTTAATTGAGTGGATTGTGGTGTTTCGGTCAATTAGT
>NW_015150620.1:1016334-1079050 GCF_000732505.1 Cyprinodon variegatus
GATATCAAAAAAGTATTCCAGAGTGTTGTTCAGCATGGGGGTGAGTAGAAAATGAAGGCTAATCATGTTTTGGGTGTACTATTCCTTTAAAAAAACCTAAAAGTTTGCCTGGAAGCTAAATAAGAGAAAAGCTAGGTATATCAGTCCATTATTTTATACATATTTATATATATTTTCTATAATGTAGTTCCTTTAAGGCAAGTTTTAGGGTAAGTTCTTTTCCAAAATGGCTCTGGCTGTGTAAACCTTTGGACTGAATTCACTCACTCATCATCTGCTTGTCTCTTTTTTCGTATCTCCCTGAAACAGATTGTGTTTGAAGGAATCCGAGGTGCAGGCTTTGAAGGAGATATCGCCATTGATGATGTGTCCATCACCATAGGGAAATGCAAGCAGGAGAACACTGTAGCCAACGCAGGTAAGACAGGTAAGATGTGGCTGATGGGGTATGCTTGGTGCTTGTGTGCTTGTGAACAGAGATGCTTCGAAAACATGCTAAACACTGCTTTTCCAACCATCTGACATAAAAATAGGACATTCATTCCACCCTTAATGAAATAAAATGTCTTTGTAGTCTTTTTCCCCCTTATTTAAGGATAGAAACACAAAATAGGTACTGATTTCTTCAGTATAAACAGACACTTTTTGTACTTCCTTCGTTTTACCTTTAGTTATAGTGGTTTACAAGTATGATAGCTGAGGGATGCAAAGGCATGATTTCACATCAAAATCAAAAGGGTATGCAAACACAAAAATGAGAGAAACAGTAAACCTACTGCAAATTCATAAATTATGCTAAAACATGAAACACCTTGAGAGAAAATGCAGCAAGTAGCAAAACGTATTGCAAAATAAGAAGAGCTGCATTTCTGCCTGTCAAAAGGAAAGTGCTCCAGGCCACTACAAGGGGACTAGTGGGCAGTTTGTCATATCATCTACTGGGCCTTCTCTGTGAGGGAGGTGACGTTAAGCTTCCAATTTGGCTTCTTCTAAACATCGCAAATTGTAGATCCTACCTGAATTCCAAAAATAGGAACCTGACAGACTGTACAGTATTCCTGGGGAATTGTGGTGTTGCTGGATGCATCCAGGATGGCTCTGTACGCAAACTACATTAGATCCAGAAGTGGATGATAGATTTAAGGTGGGTCAGCATGAGAGGAAAGTCCCATCCATTGTAGGTTATGTCACACCCACAAAAAGACACTTAGTAGCAACAAAAAGCCAGAGGCGTTTTTTTTTTAGATTGATTAAGAAAAGGAGAGCAAAATGCTTAACATTACTTGGAAGACCTATCATACAATGGTGCATATTTTCTCACCACCATGGCGACAGATCATTTTTCAGAATACCACTCATAAACGAAGGGGAGAAATCATCTCTGCTTTTCTTACTCAACAACCTAATCCAGAACTTGGATAATCACAAAACTGTTCTCTGATACGCTATGATACAAAAGTCCTGCCTAGAATATTTTTCAAGATCAAGCAGTGAAAATGCCCAAGACAGGGCTGGAGGAAATTGGACATGACAGAGGGAGAGGTTGAGCAAATAAGTCCATCTGTAAATTTAAACATGTGAAAGCAAGACTTCTTCAGTCCAACAAAAATGTTCACAAAAGGAAAAAAGTCATTTTGATTAACTTAAACTCCTAAAAAGGGACACAAGAATTATGTAAAACACTGATACTTCGAGGATATAAGACTAAAAATGAACTTTTACTAAAGCACTTTCAGTCAAATAAACACAAGATGCCTCAAGGTTCAGACAAAAAAGGTCAACGACACAAAGTGGCCAAAATATGTTGATGCATGCATTTAAAACTCTAACAAAAAACAAAAAAATTAGTAAAAAGTGAAGAAATAGCCTTTTGTTAGAACTAATCAAAGACAATTGACGACTTTCACAAAAAATGCTTGTGCACATTAGCTGACTAGCATATATAGTGCATACGGTAGCTGCTTTTAGTGTTATGTCTTTAATTGTGTTTTACTAATTAAATCTAAAGTCTAATAGAATAAGAAGCTAAATATGTTACAAACAGATTAGGATCTCATGAAAGAAGCACAAGCTTGATTTTATTCAGCAACATGTGGTTTAAGTCTACAGGGCTTTGTTAACTTTTAGGATTTATGATGAAAAAAAGATATCAGAGCCATGAAATCACTCACAACAGCAAAAAAGATGCACCTCCATGAATGATTAATGACGTCTGTTTTAAAACCTTTCCAAGCGTTCTGAGTGAGATGCATACATGAGCGTGTGCTTGATGCAATGTAACACATATGTGCATGTATCAACACTGGTGGTTCGTGTAAATAATAGATGATGGCATAAACAGGAAGAGGAAAGCTCTAGAGCTCTTGAAGAGTGCGCCTGTGCATTTGTGTCCTACGGGTTATTTGAGACTCACAGCACAAACAGATGGGTAATTATTAAGCAGGCAACACGAAGGTCTTTGCCATTGCAAGATGCATTAGCACTTGTGTTGAGATTTTGCCTTCATGGACTCTGCAAGGTATGTTTATTTATGTCATCTATTTTATTTAAAGTTGATAACATACTGTAATGAATGCAAGGTGCATCTCATAAAGTAAGCATTAAAAGTACAAAATTCTGATTTTATTTGTTTCTCAATACATAATCCCCTTTCTGTGAGAACTGAGCTTAGCTGTATCCCCCATTTTGGAAAACCGAGCTGTCTCCCAGACAAACCACAGAAAATTCTAAACATATTTACCTGCAAGTGCCATTTAATATTTTAGAAAGATACCACTCAGATTGTTATGCTGAGTGTCAGGCACAGTGATTGACCTCTTTGCTCAACCATGTTTTAATAATTTACCCAAACCCAAATAATTAAATATTCATCTTTGGTTTAGTATTGTAGAAAGACAATACAACCTAATCGTGAAAGAAAAAAAAAGTTTCACAATCTATTTGTGCTGTATCTATGCAGCCTACATTGCACCTGACATTTATGCCAGTTTAACAGAGAACTTACGTAAGGAAGCCTTGTGATAAATGAACAATCATTGCTTCTGACTTATTTAGTCCAACTCCGCCTGCACAAATCACAGAGCTCCACCTGGTTCGTCTGCATGTTCCCTGAGAAAATGAGCTGGTAAAAGATGATTTAGTTCCTCTTTTAAAATTTCTCTCTCTCGCAAGACAGGGTTTTTTCTAGATTCTTAAAAACAAAGGGGATTTAGACAATTTTTAACCACCTAAAATAAATTTTTCCCTTTAATTGCAGTGATCTCTTAGAATATAAATACTTTTTAACCCCCCCCCCACAAATTTGCCTAACATGCAAAGTGAAGTAGTAAAGACATTGACGTTGTTTATTATTACATTTTTCTTCTCTTTTTAATATTGGTAGCTTTGTTGTTACTCTGTTTCATTTTTATATAAAACATTCTGTTTTATTTTTTTGCCCAGTAATTCGGTCATAAGCTGTATTTCATGATTCAAATCTGAATTTAAAAAAATACCTGTGCTAGCAATGCAACATAACTCACTTGTCAAAATGATTTGTCCTTGATCATTTATATTTAGAAACATGTATGTTGATAAACCTGCCACAAATGCTGTTGGCAGGAACAGCCCCCAACATTGAGTTAAACGCTGTCAAAGTCCCTTTAAAAAGTTACTCCCTTGCTAAATGTTTATATGACGTAAGGTTTTACAACTACTAATTGTAAAGCAACACAAATTTGTGCAGAATCGTGAAGTAACATAAAAAATCGAACTTGGATTTCAAAACATTATTAATTGTAGACAGCTATGATATGGTATCCCCAAATAAAATCCAGTGCAAGTAATTGCCTTCAAATTTACCTTATTAGTAACTAGAGCAGTAAATGTACAAATGAACTGGTATAAATCCAGCTGTGATGTAAAGGTCTTAGAGGTTTGTGAGGGAAAACAACTAAACCAATAGTATTATGAAATAAGGAAACAGTGCACAGTTAAGGATGTTGAGAAATGTGGACGAGGATAAGTTTATAAATCAATATCAGAACCTGTGAATATCTCATATAGCTCTGTTTGATATAATTTCTGAACACAGAGAGAGTATGGAAAAACTGAAAAGCGACATAAACATGGCTTTCCACCTAAGCTCCACCAGCTGTCCACCTGGCCAAGCAGTGCTATGGGCAAAGAATCTGAATGAGTTTGTGCTGGAAATCTGAATATTCATACTGAAAAAAGACAAACCAAACCTTTCAACAGCCAGCAGACATTAAACCAAAGACAATAACAAGGACTGGACAAAAGGGCAACTGACAAGCATAGACTTTAAACAGCAAGGGCTTTTAAGAAAAATGAAAGGGGTTAACAAATAACTTGAAAGGAGCTTGGAAAGGAAGTCTAGTAAAAACAGACCAGAAAATAAAAAATAAAGACTTCACATATTTTGATACCATAAGGTGTGGCCCCGAAAAACACTACAAGACTAAATGGTTAAAAGATGCAAATAAGCCATTAAACTTAACAGCATATTGTATTATTTTTCAATTTATCGTCTACATTTTGTGCTACAGAAATGCAGTGTGCTGCATATAAAAGCTTTACTATAGATATTGATTTTGTGCCTGGGGAATGGACAGTTGTTATGAAATCATATTGATTTCTGAATACACTACTAACTTTTTATCCATAAAGCTAAGTTGAAGTGGGTAACATTTTCAGTTTCTTTATGAATCTCAGTCTGTGCTGTGTTGTAGTAGAAAAGTATATGGCTGGTTACAGTGTAGTAAAAACTATAAAAACAGAGTAAGACTATTCATCACTGTAAAAGGAAAGTAGTTGATCCTGAATCTGAACACATTTTTCCTTTCCCATATATGGATTTTATGAAACCTGCAATTTTCTGCTTTGCCCCAAATTTTCTCTTATTCTACCCCAGATTCACAAAACAGACTGCACTAAAAAGCAAGTGATTTAAAAAGCAGAGTGCATGGGCAAACACTTCTATCCAGTTCATTACATGAAAGCACTTTCTGCATCAGTTTATATTATTAATCGCTTAATAACAAATGCTCTACATTCAATGAATGATACACGTTTGTCTCCCTCTTCTAATTTTTTGGTATATACATTGGGTCCTGGTCTGATAAAGTTTAAAAACTAACATGTGACAGGATAAAATACATCAGAATGGTATTTCTAATTTAATAGATACTGCAGGATAAAATATGTTGAATGATGCATCCTCAGATAATGAGTTTGAATTCAAGAAATAAATAAAGTCAAATATATTCAAAATTACTACATGTAACCTGTAGAAAAAGAGTATGAACTTGTAATATTAAAAAAGCTTGTTTTCAATTAATGCATTGTATTAGTAGTACAAATATGTTGAACCTTGTGAGCGCAAAAACTCTACACTGCCACTTAGTTGTATAATGCAATTCAAATTTATTTAGAATGTCTTCTTATGTTTCCTATATTCTATAAAGTTCCATCACATTTGGAATCTTCCACGATTAAAGGTTTACATGGTGTATTGAAAGGCCACAAGGGAATTTTGAAAAAAATTAATTGAATATGTGTTATATTAAAAAAAAAAAGTTCTAATCAGTTTGTAAATCCAGAAGCATGGTATGTCCCTTTTCCTCTGTTTCTCCCAGGTTTCACAATTGTACCACCTTTCATTGGATGGTGTTATTCCACAAAGTCTGTAAAATAAAAGATCCAGTCTTTTAGAACGCCAAGCACTTGGCTCCTGCTTTAACTTAAATACATAATATCAATAAATGCATAAAGCATTGCTTTCACAGTTCCTTTCTTTCAGCTACTATCAGACTCAACAATCTTAGTGTTCCCAAAAGGCCCAATAAGGATTTAAAATCCTGCAACTATATCTAAGGGTTTTTGATCTGAGCAAGAATGATTTGCACTGCAACTAATCTACTTGATATGTGTCCTATAGATATTAAGGAACACAAATATTCATGACTACAAATGTTAATGGCTATTTACACAGTTTTATATTCCCGCTAAAATTGTTTTCTCTAAAATCCTTTTGGTTGCACAGACCTTCTGCATTCCTCTGTTAACAGGCTGCTTAAACATTTCTAATTATTTAGCTAAATTCTTTTTAAATTAAGAATGCTGTTTTTTTTACCTCTCTGAATTTTGTTTCTTTTCCTCTAATGCTTTAATGTTTACTTTGGTGGCTCCCTTTTTGTTATTTTAAATGTGTAATTTGTATGTCTACTTGCTTTTAACACCCTTAAATCTGAATTACCCCACCGTGAAAGAATAAAGGCATCCCTTACCTTAACCCTACCTTACCTTGCCTTGCCTTACCTTACCTCTTTAACATTTCTGCAAGCTGTACAAAAAAGAGTCTCTGCTTGGTGAAGCTAGCTTAAAACGAGTTATGCACACCTGTCTAGTTTCAAAATAAGTTGCATAAATCACTTAAGGTTAAATTAAGCACCTCCAAGGGATTTTTTCCATATGCCCTATAATTTAAAAGCTGATCAAAAGTCAAGTTTAAATGTATTGCCTCTGCATAAACTGATATGTTGTTTTTTTTCTGTTTTTCTTTTTCTCTAGTTCTTATTGGAGCTTCACACTCGCTGCCACTGGCCAGGTGGCTGACCTTTGGCCTTTCCTGTTTCCTCTTACTCCTCTACAGATGATGAGCACTTAGAACATCAACGCCCCAACTCGCGCTTTTTTAATCCCCTCTTTATCTTCCTCTTTGCCCAGTACATGAGCCGTCACTTGTCTTTCCTCATTCGCTGTCATATCTGTCCTGCCTTATATCAATATCATTCCTCTGTTGCTGATAACAAAAAGATTTCAGCCTTTTGTCCTCCATTTTCTTTGACTGTTGCAGCATTTCGGGACAGAGTGTAATCAATTGACTCCCAGCCTATATTAAAAGTTGACATACTTATAAAAAGAGTAAAACTTTCACCTTAAACACTATAATAGGAACACCATATTCATGTTATTGTCACTTTTGCGCCTCTTTCTCTGCGTCATTAACCTTATTGGTTGTTCATGTGCATACTCTTTGTACGCGGCAATTCCCTATCACAACCCTTGGCAACTTGCTCCCGCACACATCAAAGTGTCGGACACGCTACCAAAGATGACAAAGAATAGGAGGGAATAAAATGAGAGAGCTGGGATTCCAAAAGAAAAGTAAGAAGGAAAATGGTAGAAGATGAAACTGGGAAGAAAAAGAACTTCACAAAGACTGAATTCCTTGGGAATCATTTTTTGGGATACTTGGAAAGATGAAGAACTGCATCAATGAAGAAAGGAAATTAATTTCTTCTGAAAAAGGACGCAAAGCAGAGGTTGATGAAGGCAGGGTGCCCCCGGTAGCCTCTCTGATTGCCACAAGAGACGAACCTCAGTGCGGATTATACGTGTACATTTATCTCTCTCTATACATATAAATATATATCTATATATATAATATTACTAAATTTAAAGTGGAAGACTACAAAGACAATGGAGGCCTGTAGTAATTGAAATTAAAGAAGCACAATGTTTATAATACTCTGTTGTACCTTTGGGTTTTATTTCACTAATGTGATGTTATAGTCTAACCTATTCAATGTTTTTGATTTTTATTTATTTTTTTGTTGTTGTTTTTGTTTGTTCTGCCGTCCTAAGGGTCATGGACAATAAGTAATAAAGTATGATTATATTCCTATTTATGAGACGCAGAGAGGATGATTTATGATCCTGAACCTGATTTCCCCACCAATAGGGAATACACACATGACCCAAGCCATCTGGATTGGAGCCCTTACCTTTTTATTGCAAAAACTCAAAATACACACCCTCTGACACACATTACATTAAAACAAACTCTGCTGCCATGACCATAGACCTTACAGTAGACCCTCTTTTTTAACAAAGCAGAGAGAAATACATACTAGGAAAACCAGAATTTGATTTATAGAGAGAATATTAGTGTTTAAAAAAAATAAGACATTTTTAAGCCAGCCTCCTGATTTATTTCTATCCAGTGTCAGTTATGAATTTTGCATACATGTCAGTGTCTGCCTAATGAGGCGTGTTAATTGAGTTATAAATGTTATCAATATTAGGATTGTGTTTTCTCTTACATTTTTAATCAAATTTGACAATCTCATTTACTTATTAAATTCAAGCAATGCTCACATCCTTCTATATAAAAACTCATCTGCCGATAAATAAATAAAAAAAATACACATCATAATGGAAACTTAGTTCACCCTGTGTTAGATGCTTCTCATATTTAATATATTTCTACTTTGCTACACTAGCTTTATCTGATCTAAAAATTAAAATATCAAAAATATTTGGGATTTCTTCTGTATGATGATCATCTTCATTACCATGTATATTGCATGTCATGTCTGGTCATTCTTGAATTGTATCTATTTCATGTCAAAATTTAGTTGATCATTGCATTTTTTTGTTTTAACATTGTTTTTTGCCGTGTGTTTTACAAAGCTACACTGTTTCTTATACTAAGTAGCAAAGAAAATAGATATTGTATGCCTGTTTGATACTGACTTTCCAAGATGTGAGGAGGTGAATCTATGCTGGTTGCACCAGGCATACAGAAAGACATCTGTGAGAAATCCAAATATGAATATTAAGACAAACTTACCCTTTCTTTTGTTTTGAAAAGCAAAAGAAAAATCTGTGCATTTGAAATATTTTAAGAAAATGGCTTGAGTTCTCTAGAAGTGGCACTAATGCCATTTTAAGTTGTTCAGGTTAATGCACAGTGTTCTACACTGATGAGTACACACTGCATATGTAAACACTTCACCTAAAGTCAGATGCAATATGTTTTATCACACATAAAGCAATGCTGTGCATGTCTTCTTTTTATGTCAATCATCCAGTCATTCCTCTAATGCAGCACTCACAAAGTCAAATTCTTAAACATTTGGGCTACTTTTACACAGCAGCCTGAAGTGCCCCAAATCCAACTTTTTTGCCCACATGCAACCTGTATCTGATCTTGTAATGACAGCCTGAACAACACAGATCAGCCAGGTTGCATTGATCCAACCTTAACGTGATTATATTACAATCATGGAGGACGATAATGCGGAGAGCAGTCTTTATTTTCAACACTCTTGATAAGATTTTATTATTTATGCACTGGCTTAAGTCGGGAAAGAAATGAAAGATTGCAAAATGCGCTCCAGCACTGCCATCTATGTTTACTTCCGTAAACACATAGAATGCTCACTTCTGACGTCTTTGCATAATCTACTGAGCATGTGGAACACTTGTGTTAAAGCAGTTCACGCTGGAGATCACATCAGGTCACATATTATGTATTTAGAAATGTGAACAACCACGCAAAATAATAGGATTTTACAAAAAAATCAGAATTGAGCATTAAGGCCTGCAGTGTAAATGTAGCCTACATGTTTCCTTTGCTCTTCACACCTGAATCATATATCTTAACTACCATACTAGTAGTCAAGCCCTGCTAATGAGTTCATATTGGAGTCAGGTGTGTTGAGGCAGACACACATCTAAAAGTCATAGGACGCCTGTCCTAGAGGATTCAAGTTTAAGACCCCTGCTCTAATGCTTAAATAAAAGAACAGGTACAAGTTTATGGAGTTTCTGAACTTGCACCTTTCTAATTAATCATGGGTTAAGTGTCACATTTGGACCTTGACTTTTTTTAATCCAGTAGGAAACAGGAATAAGAAAAATGTCAAAAAAAACTAGATGTAATCTTATAGAGGATATTTTAATTCTGGTTATGATACAGAAATTTTAAACCTTGTTAAATGGCAAAAAACAACCAGTTTTAAATCTGAGTAGTTTTTTTAATCCATAAACTACTATAATAAATAGTATATACATTATAGTTATTATTCATGTATATGTTATAAATCTTATTTTTATGAGTATACATAATCCATTTATGAACTACTATAATAAATAACATATACATTATAATTATTATTTAGTTATATATTATAAATCTGATTTTATGAGTATGTAATTATCTAACTTTTATTTTACTTTTTTCTCATTTGAAATTTCTTAGCTGTTTTTTATTACTTAATAGCTCAAAAGCCTGATTAAAAGTGTTTCAGAACTGTATTTTAAGGATCATGAGGTTTCCGTTTATGTTTCACAATAAAGTTACATATTGAAAATGTTTTAATATTAAGTGAAACTTATTATTTCAGAAAAGTAGAACATACATTTTTCCTCTTATATTCAAGTTGCTGTCAAAATTTAAAACCAGTTCTCACAAACAAGCTTAAATTGAAAGGCAACCAGACTCTTTTTTGAAGGCCTTTCATCACCTGTCCAGGAGTCTTTGTCAGTTCTTTTCTCTCGCACCAGAGCAATCTCTGGTTGGAATGCTAGTGCATTTAAGCAGCATGGAGCTCCATCTTCCTACACACATTGCAAGTCATATACAAATCAGATAGCCACCCCTTGTTCTTCTGGATTGTTGGAGCCTTTTGTTGCGCATAGGTTATGTGATTGGTCTTTTGAATTATAGTGGTAGTGCTTATGTAAACTTTTTTGGATGAGGTCCATGATTGAATTGTAAATGCTTGGGATTTGAAAGCAGAGTCCTTGTCAATGGTAACTTTTCCTCTTTTCATAAAAATGGATTTCTTGACCCCTCTTGCAAACCACCTCTTCTCTCTGTCCAAAATCTGAACACCTGTCTTCAAAGGTGTGTCCTTTGTTCTTGAGGTGTAGCACTCAGCTAGATGATTGCTCTGGTGCAAGCCTACAGAATTAACAAATGCCTAGATAGCTGTTTAAACATCTTTAAAAAAAAATAGAGTCTCTGTGCCTTCCATTTTAAGCATGTTCATATAATACTAAAAACTATATATAAAAAAAAAACCTTTCCTTACAGGTAACTAGTCATGAACAGTAAACTTCTTTTATGATGACAGCCAGTACTGTAGCTTCTTCTCTGGGGTATACCAAGGCACTGCTATAGAAGAGAAGTGGGTAAGATATCCTTTAAATATTTTCCTCAAATGGCATGGTGTTTTTTTTTTTGGAGAGGTTCAAAATCATTCTTTCTCCTTTGTATTTTTTGCTAACATTGGTTATTGGCAACAGAAAATAAAGTGTGACTTTTATCTATATTGCCCAATATACATATAACAGAGAGAAATATTATATTTGGTATTTATCTAACTGTCCATATAATTTTAGAAGGGGGTATATATATGTCTACAACATGTGAAGTTATATCTAATGTAAAATACAAATATATTTTACAATCAAATTACGGACTAGTTTTGATAACAACAGTGACAAAAAAACAAAAGAAATATTTAAACTTCAATCTATTCCTTTTTGTGTTCAGGGTTTGTGAAGGAACTGCACTGTTGCATAGTTTGCACTATGGCCTCTCAAGGGAAAGTCCTATGTTTACTTCCTGGGTGTTGCTGCATTGAATTTAAATGTTTTTCCCGACAATATATGGGTTGTCTACATGTATTGAAGCTTCTACCAGTAGTCCAAAAAGCTTTACATGTTAATTTGTTGGTTAGACCATGCCTCACTAATGTTTATTACTGCAGTAAAGTTGCACAAAAAACAGAGAGGTCCTTATTTGTCTGTTTCATTCAAGGATTTCTCATGGTTAAATTTTTTAAAATCCCAAGCTGTGTTTTGTATTGGTCAAGCGAAAGCCTTCATCTAATGTATTATTCCATGCCTCAAGCTGCAATCTTTATGACCTCCAACTGGTTGGCATGGTTCCGGGTTGTGGAGGTTAAGGATTTTTTTGTACATGTTCTCTGCCTAATCTGAGAGGAATTTTCCTGCAAAAACGACAATAACATGCTCTGGGGTCCTCATTGTTAAAGGGGTCGTAGAATGCAAAACAAAGTTTACATTGTCATAGATAAATAACGATAGTTCAGTGGGTGAAATCGATGTACAGACAAGTTCAAACCCCATCAACACCTTCTTTCTCCACAAATCTTACAATTATAAAATTCCACCATAAAACGGGCAAATCCAAATGAAGCCCTGAGTGACTTGAACTCAGGGATGGTGTCTTATTTGGTTCTGGCCTGTACTTTTGTCACGCCCTGAAATGTACATACAGAAAAGCCCACTGGTTCACTGGCCCAAGAACATGAGTCGAGGTCGTGAAAACATAACGACACTAGCTTAGCTATTTATCCTACAGTTGGATTAACTTCTACAAGGATTACAAAGGCAGTTTCTCTATCGTAAATTAGCCAGAAAAGGTGCAAATGCAGTGTTCCAGGCTGCAAGGAGAAAGACTGAATTGTCGACTGCTGGGCTGCTGGCTGGACCGGACCTCAGAGAGCCATGAATTGCCCGTCATTAACCATTGGAGGGGGGCCGTCAAGGCAGGTGGGGGGAAGAACGGGGACGCCGGTGTCCAGGTTACCATTCCCAGGTCGCGTTCTGTCGCTTTGTCCCCTGCTGGCTCCCTGCCCCCATCCCCCAGGGTTCCCAGACCAGCCCTGGAACTGACGGCTCGAATCGAGTCCCCAGTGTGTTTCGACTACGTGCTGCATTGTAGTCGACCAAAATCCCGGACGATTTTGAAAATTTACCATATCAACAATTTCAATGTTTCAGTGAATGAGTGCTTGTTGCTATGATTTGTCTTTGCACAGCAGCTTTGCTCATTGTAAACCAACCAATAAGCGCACAACTCATCTAAATATTGATGAACATACCATAAAAGTAAGAAAACCGGTCAATTCATTTTAGGGCTTTTAACCAGGCTTGCATTAGGGCTCATAGAACAGCAAATATGCCATTTTCAGCCCAAACAATGTTACACAACCTATTGACACCTTAAGGATCAGCACCAAATACCCTATATAATCATTCTATGACACCTTTAATATATATATATTTTTTTCAAATGCTTAATATTATTTGTTTCACATTTAAAATGCTTCTATGTATTTTTTTCCTCCAGTTTAAATTGATTTTCAAACATTTCTTAGTCCCTAAATGGTATAATCCAAAAGTCTATGCACCTTTAGCTCCTATTTTGGCCAATTGTTGTGCAATATTTATATATATGTGTGTGTTTTTTTTTTTTTTGTTTCTTTGTCTGCTTTGTCTTCTCAGCATCTCAGTCCCTACATACATGCTCATTATGAAGGCTACTTAGATGTTAACAACATGATGTAATCTACTATTCACTTTAGTCACACACTCGTTGAGGTGGTCTAACTGCTGTAAAGGTCATTGACCCATTGCAATTGATAGAATATTTAAAATATGAAACCTTTTCAAAATTTACAAATTTAACTGAACTTGGATAAAAAAAAAGAAATAAAAGAAATAAAACATCCAAATATTTTATTGCAATTGGCCAGCATGACAGAATTCCAAGATAAAAACCACTGCTGAGCAAAAAGAACATTAATGCTTATCTCCATTTTTGCAGAAAGCAACTTGATAATCTTCAAACCAATCAAACGGGGAGTGTTACCCTGGTGGTTAAAGCAGTGGGCTTGTGCTCTGATTAGGTTGTAAGTACCCGGTTTGACCCTCACAGCCAGCACTCTGGGTCTCTGAGCAAGACCCTTAACTCTATACTGCTCCCCGGGCACTGCAGAGGCAGCCCACTGCTCCTCAAGGGGATGGGTGAAATGCAGAGAGTTCATTTCTCCATTGTGAGATCAATAAAGTTATATTTCGAAAATACTCTGTGGACTGGGGAGACAAAAGTTGAGCCAAAACAAGCTCAAAAGGTCTAGTGCAAAAGTACTACAGTAGATGTGGGGAAAGACAAGAGTTAGGAGTCTTACCCAGGGATTAATAAGTAAGCCTGCGTGAGAAACCGGTGCTCTGTTGAGGGATGATTGAGCTTGGTGATGCCTGCGAAAGGCTGTCTGTGAGGCCGAAGATGGAAAAATGGAAAGTGCCTGTGCAATCATGACTAGAAAAAACAGTACTAGACTACACTAGAATGAACAGTATTGCATACGAAAGGTGTAAGACACATATTGCCAGCAAAGACTGCCTAAAACGAATACCTGCAAAGGGCTGCCAGTGTAAGGCATAGACAGGGAAGGTGGCTTACTTATGGGAGCTAGAAGAGGTGTGTAGCGAGCATGATGCATGACTGCATAGTCAATAGAGTATAGGAAATTGGAAATCAAATCACAATCTGTTTTTTTTTTCTGCTCAGAGTATAATCCCTTTTATAAGAGACAGTTCCTGGGTCAGGTGTTTTGAAAGAAATCCTGCCTTGTTCCAGTAACAAAGAAAACAGCCAAAAGTCCTTGGTGACTATAGACCTATCCCCATCATGAATGTTCTTGAAAGTTTGCCAAAGCAAGCAAACAAGCAGCTATCAGGAACCCTGTAGAATCTTAATTACCATTAGGTTTGAGTTGAAGATACCATCATGCACCTGCTTCAACAAACCCTCTGTCATTTGGACAAGGCAGAAAGAACTATGGAGATCGTGTTTTTTGATTTAACAAAATTCAGTCTGATTTACTTTGACAGAAACTTCAGAAGATCCATGTGGAGGCATCAACAATGGCCTTTATAAGTTTTATACATTTTGTTAGATTAAAGGTTTATCTGTCCAATCAAGTACGTAGACAATAATACAGGAGCACCACAGTACTGTCACCATTCCTTTTTACTCTTTAAACTCCATAAAACGACTTCCACAAGAAGACAGAATCCTGTCATCTGCAGGTTACCGTATTTTCTGCACTATAAGGTGAACCGGATTATAAGGCGCACATTCAATGAATTGCCTATTTAATTTTTTTTTTCTAACAATAGGCGCAACAAACTATAAGGCGCATAGAACAGAAGCTACAGTAGTGGCTGGGGTTGTGTTATGCATCCACTAGATGCAGCTGCGCTTAAGAGAATGTCAATAAAACAGTAAAATAAGTAAGTCAAACTTTATTAATATATTACCGTGTATACAATAGGACTAACCTTTGTGTTTTTACAACCTTCACTTGTAAACACACAAAAAGAACAGGTAAATTTTAATCTTTCTGTTTATTTGTCATCAACGAATGCCTCAAATTATCCTTCAGTGTCCGATTCAAAAAGTTGGGCTAATACCGGATCCGTCTCGTCAAAGTTGTTATTATTTGAGTCAATGTCGCTGCTGTGGTCTGGAAGTTCAGTAACAATTCCTGCCTTCCTGAAAGCTCAGATCATAGCTGACACTGATATATCAGCTCAGGCATTCATTCGGCACTGTCTCCCCGTCTTGGTTAACGTGTGTTCGCCTTCTGTCATCCACTGCTCCCACGCAATCCGCAGTCGCAGGAAAGTTTTCTTTTGGCAAGGTCTTCTTCTTGAAAATAACCATGGGTGGAAGTTTCTGCCCATTAGCCTGGCAGGCGAGAAACTACTGTGAAGGATGACTTCTCATTCCCTGTGGTGCAAACATTCACTGTACGTGCTCTCATTTTATCCACAGTGCGGTTCACAGGAATATCAAAGGTGAGTGGAACATCGTCCATGCTAATGATGTGCTCTGGCTGTTTTTTTTTTTTCGGTGATCTTGTTTTTGCAGGGCAGCTTTTCTTGGTAGTCTTTTGGCATTTGCAGCAAAACAGTAGTTAGTGTGTGCATGGAGAGATTATGTCTTCGTAAACCAATAGCACCAACAAGAACCGCCTTTCAAGTTATTGATGTTGAGATTGAATGCTAGCACTGTCATTTGAATAGTGACTATTAAGACACTTTTGCTTGCTACTCTCTGCTCAATAACTCAATGTTCGGGTTTCTCCTCTAACTGTATATATCTTGCTTTGTTCCCTTGGAAACTCTGTTACGCTTGCCTGTTTAGTCTTTACTTGGCGCAGGTCATCTTCTTGCTTTACCATTAATTCATTAATGTTTAATTCTCAAGCTGCTGCTCTATCCCCATGTTTTACTGCATTGCTGATAGAATAGAGTTTAAACTCTGAGTCATACACATTTCTCTTGAAAGGAGCCATTCTGGGATCTTAACACATACAAATGGAAAAGAAAATTCCCAGTATGCACCGTGCACTACTTCTTCTACGGAAGAAAATGGATTCGGTGGCTGTTCCCCATTCATAGTTTCAACACCTTTTAAAACTTAGTCGTGATCCATACATAGGACGCACCGGATTATAAGGTGCACTGTCGGTTTTTGAGAACATTGAAGGCTTTTAGGTGCACCTTATAGTACGGGAAATACAGTACTCTGACTCTGCACTCCTTAGATTGACAAGGAGCTGTGTACCAGTATATCATTTTGTGGCATGGTGTGAAAGCAAACATTTGATCCATAATGTGAAGAAAAAGGGGCATCATTGTTAATTCAGAAGAAACAGGAACACTCTGAATCCTATTAACATAAAGAGAGAAGAAGTGAAGGTGGTTGAGAGGAATAAATAGCTTGGTGTTTACCTGGACAAAAAACTGGATTGGGGTTGGGATGAAGTCATCTAAAAGGGATAAGGGACAGAGCTTACTGTACTTTGTTAGGAAGTTTAGATCTTTCAGTGTTTGCATCAAGGTGTTGCATATTTTCTATTACTGTCCTGTGGAGCCTGATCTCTTCTGTCATCATCTGCTGGAGTAAAAGCATCATAAACTAACAAAGAGGACCGGCTGTGTTCTAGAAACTTCTCCGGGACCTCTCAAGATGATTTCACAAGGACGAATTGTTCCTAAAATTATTAACATCATGAATAACCATGAGCATCCTCTTCAGTAGTCTGTAAAACATCAACAGAGTATCTTTTATCCAAGGCTTCTCCATATCCTTTGCATGACAGATTGCTACCTTACATCCTTACCGCCTACAGCTATTAAAATTTACCGAAAGTCCTTGAAAAAAAATATTATTGCATTTAATTTCCCTTTGGGGTCAGGGAAATAGAACTGAATTGAATAATACCCTCAAGTTTTTTTTTTTTTTTTGTTCCATGGCCTGATATATTTATGACTAATTGCAGGGTCATTAACAGTCTCACCAGGGGTCAAGCATTTAATCTGTGATTCCTTTTTGTATTTTGTGCACACAAATCATGCTTGAAATTTTAGTGTTGTTTTTTGTTTTTATTTCTATTGACATTTAAAGAATATCCTGTCTTTGGAGGTTTTAAATATTACTTGGCAACATGTTCACAATGTGACATTCCACAGTAATTATCAGACTCATCATTATCTACTTCTTTGCCTGCAGCAAGCTCTGTGCTTGTTTGTTCCCGTAAAAGAAAGATTAGTTTCACACATTGTGTTATTAGCATATGATCTTTGCAGCCTGCTGTCATCACCCTGATGCTACATTATTTTCTAAATCCTAGCATTGTCTGAAAATGCAACTTCAGGTTTGTATTATGAGGTAATGAAAATATGACACACAACAAAAAGATGCGTCAGGGTTTGCTGCTCTCTAATCATTTAGTATTTGAGATAAATTCAGTCATTTACAAGTTCATCTCCTTAGGCAGCTTACACCCCTTTTTTGCCCTTTTCTGGGTAATTTCCCACATTTTGTGCCTGTCTCATTGCCTATTTACAAAGATGTAATACTGATGATCTGAATTTTTTTGTAAGTCCCAATGTAAGTTCAATGAGACTATTAATATGACATCGACCACCCTAAATATAATGCTCTTTTCTTTATTTCTAAATATTTTCTACATGTTCAGTGGATTATGACACATTAACTGCCAGAAGACTGAAAAGGGTTCTGTTCTACAGGTGTCCCTGTACAGTTGAAAGAAGAGGCAACTGTGTTCATAGGGCAAATTCTCATCTGTTCTTTTTACACTATTGCCAAGAAAATGCATGTTTTGGCTCCTACCAAATCATGTTTCTGTATCTCCTCCCTCTCTCTTGCCATGTTCTGCGTTCTTAAAGGCAAAAATACATCAGTCAATACCTAGTTTATATCATCAAACTGAAAGATAATTCAAAAGTTACCCTAGGACAGATACCTTTCAAATGTATCATGCATTTGGCAATGATAACCCTGACAGTATAAATCAACCACTCACTTTTGTCATAATCACTATCATAAATATGAGCAAATTCATAAATAAAATTGGTGATGATGCCTCTAACACCATTCAAAGTGCTCATTATTAAAAGCAATAAAATTACCATAATGGATAAAACAGTAAAGGGGAGTGGTGGCCCAGTGGTTAGGGCATAGAGCTTGGAATCCTGTTCTGAGTTCATTCCCCACTCCCACAGACTGCCACTCTGGGTCTCTGAGCAAAGATCATTGACCGCACAGTGCACCCCAGGTACCAGACAATGGCAGCTCACTGCTCCCCAAGGGGGATGGGTCAAATGCAGAGAGTTTATTTCATTACTCTGTAATTGTGACAGTGTAATGACATTACAAGCTGGAAAAAAAGAAAAAAGTTAAGCCAATTACACTGTAATACATTAAAAAAACTTTCCAAACAAGAACTTAAGACAAAGCAAAAATAGATTTAAAAAAGATAAAGGTACAAATATAGCAAAAGTAACTCCATTGTCTAAACGGTCATGTTGCATTTTATCCATCTGAGTCCACACACACACACACACACACAGCCTCTCACCCCGTTTTTTGTCACCTGACCTGCAGTCAGCTCCTTTTCGTTCTCTATCTTCAGATCCTAACTTTCTCTGTTGCTTCCTTCTCTCTCACTCTCTCCCCCCCCTCGGTCACCTTTTCTGATATCATATTCTTCAACCTGGTCAAACAGTTAAGTTATTGTGCAAATGTCTCACTGGAAATTTGGTTAGCAATGGTGGCTACATTGGAAGTTTTTTCTGTGTCTCATGAGCGTTGTCATTGTGTGCAATAGTGTTCCTTTTTTCGCTGGGGTCAACAGCACTTAGTTTTACCAATGATCATCATTCGTAATCAGTACCGTCAATAAAAGTTAAAAAGTTGCCCCTGCAATCTATGCATTTTCAGCACCACCGATGTGTAAATAGGGGAAATGAGAGGCTACAAAAGACTCAGCTAGTGTAAGAACCAAACGGAATTTCGTTTTGTTCAGCTTTTAGACAGTTAATGAGTAGCAGCTTAGCAGTGAAATGAACATTTTCATTTCATACAGTGCAGCAGCGTTCAATGTAAAACTGTTCAATGTAAAGATTTGTTTTTTATTTTTGTGCAGTTTATAATTTTAGCCCAAAGTGTGGGAATTTGTCTAAATTTAAATAAAAAATTAGATTTTGCATATGATTAATTCCAGTTAACAGCACCATCATAATAAATGAGTTTTGCATTAAATTATAGTGTATCAGTACCACAACACCTCTACATACACTGGCATTTAGTATGTCTGCATGTAGCTAAAATTGTACACTAATGGCATATTGAGTCAACAAATCATCTTAGCTAAATGTATATTTACCTTATTCTGATGTTTCAACTTTTTCTAAGGGTTTGTTGTTGACCACTGGTAATAAATAGTTGGTTGTGCACTTTTTACATCAATGACTATTTCTAAATAGTGGAAAGAGGATAGCGTGATTTAATTTTAGCGCGTTACAATTCAAACTATGAAACAAATGATTGCCTCTCACCTAATGAGTCTGCTTGATTGTTTCAATAAGTATTTCCTTAATCATTACATGCTGGAAAAGTATGAATGGATATGTAAGCCGTAAGCCGTACTCCATACTTCATCACCTGTCATCACAGCTGCAACACGCTGTCCCTTCTGATCGTACATTACCGACTACTTCTTCTGCATGCACACTGGTAGAGTTCTGTTTGTCAGTAGCAGCATAGTACACAGCCATGATGATGGTGGTAATAATAAAATATTGAAGGTAATAAAAATGATAATGCATTTTTATAGGCAGCCTATATAAAAATGTCACAAACAAAAGCTAAATATAAAAAAAAATCATATAAATGAAAAAAATCAAACATGAGAGTTATCTTTTTTGGCTGAACCCCCACCCATTGCACCCCTCTCCAATGAAGAACAAGCTCATGTCATATTAGCAAAAGAATATGGTGCAAACAGCTGGATTTACCTCCACCAACTGCTCAAAAGCAGCTTGATCCCATACACTGCAAAAAAAGGTAGGACCATCAAAATGCTGAGCGCAAAGTCCGTTAGGAACATCAAGGAAGAAAAAAGCCTTCTTGCTAAGAGATGTGCACTTTCAGGCGTCATCCTCGCACCTCCACGTCTCTTTACAGGCTCTGTGATGGATGTTCTCTGATTGCTTTTGATATTCTGTTATGCTTAGATTGAATTTTGTCATACACACAATATTTAAGTTTTGTGGGGTTTTTTTTGGTTATTTTTTGTGCCCTTTTGCAAAATTATTTTCTGCATTGATTTGTGCAAGTCTCTTTATTAATGTTATGCTACTATCGTCATTTTTGATGGTCCAAATATGTTTCCATGCAAACAGAATCTCTTGCCATTGTCTGGCAATACCAATATCCCCTTTGTGGCCACAATTACCACAGACATTTTTGCCTGAGTTTACACCTGACTTTCAGAAGTGCTAAATAAGATGCAATAACTGCTGCCGCAAATGATGCATATTGATGAAGGCACATATGCAAAAAAGGTTTGCCTGTGTTGTCTGCTGAATTGCAAATGCAAATTACTTTGCGTCTTCTATGAAAATCTGCTCTGCGCATACAAACATATTTACACTTTTTTAATGGTTGCAAACCCTTAGAAGAATGGGGCCTAAGAAGGCTGCAATGGCTTAAACCTGACATCCATTTCTCTCTAGAACAGTAGTTATAATTTATCCTGAGTTACAAATCTCATAAGGCCATTGATGAGTTAGTTTAAAGTAGGGGAACCTGACTGCTCTACACAAAGTCCATTGTAAAATAAGACTGTGGTCATTGGTTCCAGTAGTTTCCTTTTTCTAACTCCACAGATACTTTAAACATGTTTCTACTATGTTTTACCATATTATTACTACAATTGTCAGATGTCTTTCAGAGGGGTGCAAAAGTTTGGAAATTGCCAAGCTTCTGAAGCGGGATCATCGCAACCGCATCAATCATCAAGCGGTTCATGGCAAATAGCCAACAGGGGCGCAAGAAGCGTGTTGAAAAAAGAAGACGCAAAATAACTTCCCATGAATTGAGAAGGATCAAGCATGAAGCTGCCAGGAAGCCATTAGCCACTAGATGTGCCATATTTCAGAGCTGCAATATGTCTGGAGTGCCGAGAAGCACAAGGTGCTTAACACTCAGGGACCCGGCCAAGGTAAGGAAAGCCGAAGAAAAGGCCACCTTTGAACAAGAGCTGGTATGGGCTGGTATCATCAAAGATGAGCTTGTGGGACCTTTTCGGGTTGATGATGGAGTAAAGATCAACACCTAGATCTACTTCCAGTGTCTGGAAGACACCTTCTTCAAACAGTGGTACAAGATGAAGAAAACATGATATTCATAATGGGCAAAGCTCTGTCACACGCATCAAAATACACTACAGCGTGGCTGGTCAGAAAGAGTCTAAACTGAGAAAAAATAATGACATGCCCCCCTTGTTCACCTGATCTGAACCCCATTGAGAACCTGTGGTCCTTCATGAAATGTGAGATCTACAGGGAGGGAAAACAGTCCACCTCTCTGAACAGTGTCTGGGAGGCTGTGGTGGCTGCTGCACGCATTGTGGATCACAAACAGATCAAGACACTGACATAATCTATGGAACGAAGGCTTTTGAGCATCATGGTGAAGAAAGGTGGCTATATTGATCACTGATTTTGTTTTTGTTTTTGAATGTCACAAATGTTTATTTTGGAATTTTAAGTTGTTATATTGATGAAAATAAACAAATGAGATGGGTAGATATGATTTTTTTATTACTTTCCCTAATATTTCTCCACATAATAATTTACCTCCACACACAGACATCCTCATAAAATGGTAAAAAAAAAAAAAAAAAAAAAAAACACATCAATTTCCAAAAATATGAAATATGATATTAATGAGTCTTTTTTGGGTGATTGGGAACACTAATTGTGGCCCAATAATAAAAATAATCCTCAAAAATACAACTTGCCTAATACTTCTGCACACAGTGTAGTGTATTACAAATCAAACAAAAGTTGGCTGGCTTTTAAAAATATAAATTCTAGTGTAACCTGTAAGGTTTTTCTCCATTCATTGCTGAGATTCCATATTTAGGTAACCTATAATAGGACTATATTAATGCAGAACTAGGTTGAATTAAACTTTTTGCCATAAAGTAGTTTGGCATATATATACTTTTTGACACTGCTTTTCATAAACACTTCAACAAGTGTAAACCATTTAAAAATATTACTTTTCTATAGGTCTTTTTTGATCATTTATGGTGAAAGAAAACAACATGATCTATGACGCTATCATCTCTAAATCTAGAAAGGGATATTAAGCCAGGGTCATCCACAAAAGATATGAGCATTCAATCTTATCTTTAAAGAACAAAGGTGTTGATTTCTCTAAAGGTTGGATATTGCTGTCCTAATTACTCTATTATGTCCCACTGTGATAACTTGCAGTCCCTTTAATATGGAAGCCCTTCCTCTTCCAGAAAGCCCCAAAGCAGATATTAGTGTGACAGAGGACCATAGAAGTCTCAGATCATACCTGGCCAAGTTATTAACTGAAGCCCCAAAAGTGCCTTAAGCTGAGCCTCTCTAAGCCAAAGTGGGAGCAAAGTTTTATCAGATTGACCAAGTTCATTTGAAAAGTTCAGGGACACCAGCTGAAAAATCAGTTTGGCTTACTTAGATACCCTGGGCTGTTTTTGCACCTTGTAACAAAATCAACTGAGCTTGCAGCTTAATTTGTATATAACTAAAATATCAATCAGTGGCAGATAGGTTTGTCAGTATACTTAAAACATTCATTGTTTCTACACATGTGGAAAAAGTTGTCAATACCCTTTGTTTAACAAAAGAAAAAGCCAGAATGTCAAAGAAATAATAAAAAATCTAAAAGAATAATAAATAAATAGAAGTTCTATGAAAATGAACAAATGAAAAATAGACATTGCTTTTCCACAATGACTTAACAGAATGATTTAAAAACAAAACTTATGAAACATGCCTGGACAGAAATTGTAATACTGTAATACTATTTCTCTTTGATTTAGGGAACAAGAAGTGACGAATTGAACTGCCACTGATTAGAGCATAGAGGTAATTTAGATCAGTTAGTAATGGTATCCTAAAGCATCTATCTGATTATTATCCAGTGAAAAAATAAATAAATAAAATACCATAAATTTTTTAAAGCAAATTTTGTTTTTACCATATTATTTTCATAACACTTTCCATGGTGTTGAAGTGTTTTAAGTTACAGTATGAGTTTTAAAAGTGGAAAGTTGTTGTGAATTGCAACTCACTCATTAATTCTGAATATAAATTACAATTTTAGTAATTAACAATTTACAGAAAACATTGTGCTCACATCAATTAATAAAGAATGTTTAGATTAACAACAATGGAATTCATACACTACCTTAGAGACTAATTCCACAAAATAATCTAACCAATCCCTTTATGGATTAGAGGCAATTTACTAATATCAGTTAATGGTTATCACTGCTGACCAACCCCTTCAAGCAGGCAGAACAAGTACTGTAGATGTTCAAACCTGTAATACCTAGACAGTAGCTATGATCTAACATAAAAAGTTGCTATAGATCATCACTGACCTTGCATAGATAATCCCAGTGCTGTGATTTCTGTTTCAGACAAGCAAAATATCTGTGAGTAATTAAGCCAAAGATTTTATTGTGAACAAATTATTCGCATATCCACTGTCACTGAAATGCCTGCTTATCTGCTCATGAGTTTGCACAGACTCTACATAAATATGCTTTCGCTCTCACATGCAGACATAATCAGAACAAAATAAACTGTGTAGTGGACCAGATAGCAAGGGCTGTGCTAAGTATGTTTGCTTTCTTAGGATGGTAACGGTTAGATAAGAGTTATGGGAGTGTTGTGTTTCAAGGTAATTGAAAGGTTGCAGGAGAGCTTTATGGCTAAACTAAACTATTTGTAAAGTCAGCAGATTGAGCACACGGTATGTTAACAATAGTCAAGAGTTTAAAAATTATTGAACAGTATTGATATGCTTATATCCTGATTTTATTTACAATATTTACAATATTTTTATTTATTATGTATAGCCTATTATAGCACAGGAAAGTAAGAAATAGATTCCATGACTTTTTACAGTTAGACTTGATCACATATACTTGGACACAAAGAAGGTTTGTTGTCTGTTGAGTGAGAGAGGAAATATTCATGGTTAACACTTATGACTTTTCAAGAAAGAAAGATATAAAGTACAAAATATCTGAAAATATAGATATAATTTTCTTTGAAAAGTTTTCTCTACAAAAGTTTAATCTCATTGGTTTGGACCTCCTTTTTTCATATTTAATAAAAATTTGTTTAGGTAGTTCAGTATAGGTTTTTAATGTAAAAGCCATTACAATAGCTTCTATGGAGCAAATGCCAAGCTTCTAGTTAGAAAAAAACAAAAGTGAACAAATAAAAGAAAAACATTAGTTTAGAAAATGCTGTTAAAGGGTCTGTAAAGTATATCCCATGAATATCCCCAGAGCATAAATTCTGTTTTGTATATATTTCATTATACATGTTCCAGTATTTCTATCATTGCCCGTCGATGTTGATCTGGCTGATCCAAAACCATACTTGCCTTCCATTCAAATGTTGCTCTTCTCGTTGAAGCTGTCAACCCTTGCCACAAACTGTTTTTTTCTTATCTTTTTAAAATTTAAATAAACAAACCGGCCTATATTTTGTGAACTCGTGGATTTCAATTTCTTTATATGAATGAATAATTTTAGCTATTCACATTTCCTCAGCGCTAAACCTGTTTCTAAATGATAGATCACAAAGATGCGCTAAAGGTAACAGAATTCAAGCATTTCATTAGGCCCAAGCAGCGACAGTGCTGCAAAGGCCTATTGCAATTATAATGTTTATTATTTATATTTTTGCTGGTCAAATTCAGAATTTCTTTAGAAGATTAAATAATTCATCGTATATATGTTTGCCAAAATTCAAGCAGAGGGATTTTACATTACTACCCAATCAATTTCTATATTTAGATTTATTGGTCAATGAAAACCTACATTACAATGAAATTTTATTTCTGCATTTAACACATCCCTTCTCAAGCAGTGGGCAGCTTGTAGACCCTTTAAGACCCAAGTGTCTTGTTAAGTCCCTGAGGAACAGTAGAACCCCTTAGCAGGAGTGGCAGGCAGTGGGTTTTAAGAGGAAAGGGATGTAGAGGATTTACAGCCTTCTCAGAAGAGAAGTGCTCTACTTTAACCACTAGGCTTACTGTTATTAGGATCCACAACATATTGAAAACAAAACCATAGAGCTACAACAATTAGTTTCCCTTTAAAGATCAAATTGAAAGACTTCAGCTTGGATTAACATTTGCATTACTGAAATAATCACACTAAACAATAAAGGGAAATTTCAAGTGGTTCCCTAAACCACTAGAACAATTTTGAACATCAAGTAAAGATGTTAGAAAAGATTATGATTTTTTTTAAATTAAATATGCTTATTGTTATCTGGGTTAGGATGAGGCAGGTAGGCTTCTGTGATGGGTTTTCTGGTGTTTGGGTGGTGCTCAGGCCTAGTCTTAAAAATAATCGTTTAGCAATAAATAACTACTCCTGTGTTTTACTTCTGGATAGAAGATGTTATTTAGACTGAAATAGACATTATTTTTGAGTGGCACAGTGGGTAGCACTGCCACCTTGCAGCAAGAAGGTTCCGGGTTCGATTAGCGGCCCAGGGTCTTTCTGCATGGAGTTCTCTCTGGGTACTATATATATATACACTCTGTGGTCTTATTTCTGAAGAGAAAGCACTGTGCTATAATGGTAATTGTTTGCATTTTGGATGACATGCTTGGGTGAGTTTGTCTATTGCTACAAATACACACAGCCACTGATAACAGTTTATGTTCGTTGTATGAGTAAAATTCAACTGAATGCATTTGGGTATTGTTGTATGAAGCCTTAATATAGAAATGGACAAAAACAGACACATTCCATCTTCAGTAGTTCCATTTCCTTTGACCTATAGGGCTAGGTTGTAAAATTACTTAAATTTGTTAAGAGCCTCAGTTTTCTCAAGCAATTCTCTTTCAAGCTCTTGGATATGTTTGTATTACTTCTCTTCCTCTCTTCAAGCCCTTCATTAGGAGAACAAATAGCATTTGGTGGGTGCACTCTGATTTGTATTCCTTCAGCTCTAATTAAATTTGTTCTAGTAATACAACGGAGAACACCCATCAATAATAATAGCAAATAAACAAGTGGGATGCATGCATACAATGAGAAGAACAAATCTGGTTAGGGGCCACTTGCATTCTGATTTGTTAAGAAAAAAAAAAGGGAAAAACTACAAAGCAAAACAAAAAAATGCATGCCAACAGTTAAACAAGGGGGTATACATCTCTTTCTCTGCCACTAACATTTTTGTTTCATTTTAGGCAAAAATTCACTTTACAAATTTTAGACTAATCTATGTATAAATAGGCTTATGAAAATTGATTATTAAGTAATTGTATAACAGCAAAGATAAAGCTAACTACTTTATTTTACTTTTTACAAGGAACATCGTTAATCCTTGGACATCCTTTAGAATATTGTGAAATAATTATTTTAAATCTAGTAATTATTAAAGTAATGTTTTTCTCATTTATTTTTATATTTTCAGGAAATAGTCTCTTTACAAATATGTACCTTTATAAAGAGGTATAAGCTTATTTAACATTTGCCAGCTCCTTTGACAAAAAGAATTTGCAATTGTCAGAAAGTTTAGGTTGATCCAGTGAAGAGGGGCCTCATTGGAGAGCGGACAGGTAGACTGTCGTTGGACCCAGAGGAGTATGATAGCAGACTGCCACTTAGAATTCCGACAGAACTTGAATGGGTTGTGTGGAAATCTTCCCCAGCTCAGTGTAAACACAAAGGATCCTTCCAGGGGGAGAAAGGCCAAAACTCCAGTATGCAGGAAGACTTCCTGCTGAAAGGCAAAGACAAAAACACCGGTAATCTCAGAGAGAAACGAAGCTCAGGTTAGACTCAGCTAATCTCGGCTTGGCTAGAGTACCCTAAACTGGCAAACACTCTGGCATCGAGGTAGTGGCAGTCAACAGCTCAAATACTCCCCAGTGATGAACCAACGAGCTGCAGGTGTGCAGAAGGGCCAACGAGGACAGGGCACCACCTGGTGGTGTAGGGAGAGACAAACACAAAATAACACACCACACAAACTGGATTCCTGACACTGGAGACATTTATGTTTGTGAAAGAACACTAATGCAACCTACTGGTTTGTGACGTCATGGTGCGGTATCCGCTTTTGATCAAGTCCCAGTGCTGTATCTGGTGTTTGTCACAACGCATTATTATCCAAGTCATCCTGAAAACATTCTTCTGGATCATGAATCGGAAAGGTTAAATGACAAATTTTTTTCCCCATTTTACCCGATGTATCACAACATCCAAATGCCATGCACGTGGGCATTGTCGGGTTAACTATAGCTCTTGCGAATTTAACTAGAAATCTTGAATGATTGAATAATTGTTGTTGATTGCAGATGTGTCTAGTAGTTCCCATTGATTTTGCTTGCAAAGCGGGGAGAATGGCCTTTGGCTTACCGCACCGTGACGTCACTGCCGCAAGATGTCAGGAGTGAGGTTTTACTATATTTGGGCAAAAATGGCTGGTCCTGCACTCAGTGATCACGAAGAAAATTATTGTTTATATTAATTAAATCACCTCAAACGTTTTAGGTATAGGTATAGATAATGATCCATTGATTATTCCTTGCTGACCGGACTTTTCATTTAAGCACAAGAGTATTTTCTTATCACTTAAACTCTGAATCAGTTCAGTATATGTTGTCTCTCCCCTTTTAAAAGTTTTTTTTTTTTTTTTCTTATTTAAACACAAGGTTGCACAACAATAACATTTTATTGGATATAAAAGTTGATTAGACTAACTAACAAATATAACTTTAGAATTTCATTTAAATTTATCTTTTGTCTGTGCCTTGAATTGTTTTGTATTTCCACTAATTTCCAGTCACCATCTCTCACTCTTTCATCTTTTACCTCTTCCCTACTTATTTCTCTACATTCTCTGCTCCTCATCTGGTTTTGCTGGCCCAGCGCAGGTTAATCGATGTATAATATCGCGTTTAATCCTCTTCCTATTAACCTTTTCATCTCATTTGTTTTCATGCATGCTCTAATTGCCCTCTGAGCGAAATTATGGTTTATTTCCACATCATGACAGCGATATGCTGAGTTAATTATTAGGTGCAAATGAACATTACAGCAATCAGAAGAGGTGAAATGAGAGAATAAGTGGGCACTGTATGTAGGGGACAGTTTAGGCTGCTGATCATTTCTTCCCGCACCACATTATTCTCAAAGCTTTTTACATAGGTGCTATGTAATTGGTTTTTTTTATATAATTATAAATAAGGCTTAAGTTGCTTATGTTTAATTAAAAAAAATATTTAACAAGATATTTTAATTCAGTAATGATGATCAGGACAGGAGATAAATCATGATATGTTAACTTTCTGTCATCCACCACAAACATCCCTATTTGTTACAATATCCTATTATTCTGACCTTGACCCTTAGTGATATTATATCCCCCAAATCTAGCAGCAATGTGTTTTTCACCACTACATTTTACTCATTGCAATGCTCTTGATTATGAAATACAGCTCCTTAGCAAAACCAATTCCTTAAAATTTATTACTGTTGTAGTTTACACTATTCTAGAGCAATTCTAAAATCAAATAAAACATTGAAATTCTGCATCTGCTGACTCTGCAGTACTTTGGAATGGCTGCACCAAATATGGAATTTGAATTATTGAAATTTAAAATCATGAGTGGCCCTTAAGGACACAGCTGCGTAATGGATTGGAATAAGTCTTTTTTTTTATGCTGCTGCTACTTGCATCAAGTAAGTGTAGGTTTGGTGAAAATATTCTGTATATAGATTTTTTTGTTGTTTTTATTTCTCATAAAATGATCTGTAGATCAGACGTTTTTTAAATAAACAAACTATTTGGCACAAGCCATCTTTCTGTGCTGAATCCCTGTTTGTGTTATTTAGTACTTCAACAGTGAGGTAATTGCTTTAAGTATATGTGTATATAGCTTATCATTGATTTATAATACTGTTGTTAACTTTTTTTATGGTATTCATTCCATTATTTACCTGAGGTAAACTCATAACCTTCCGTAGAGATAGAACTGAAACCTACATGCTTCTGTGTACTAAATATGTAATGATGTTCGGGTCTGGTAAATGGTAAATATGCAATTATTATGACACCTTTTACAGTCAGGGCACACCAAAGAGTTTTGGACTGCATTCAGCCTTTCACTCATTTAAACACTGGTGGCAAGGTATGTCCCCACAGCTACCCTGGGGCACACAAACAAGGCTACCATATAGGTGCCAAACAAGCTCTCTGACCACCATCACCTTCAGTGGTGGAGCCAGAACATCTTCATAGGGTTTGCCAGGATGGGACCAATGTGCACTAAGGGGTGGCGGAAAACTGATGTGCGCCAAAACCATTTTAGGGTCTGTCTATACTAATCCCACTGTACTAACAGGAACATTAACAAGCTAAACATCCATATTTACAAAATAAATCACTGAAGACAGACTAGACTTTCATAAAGCCCTCACTGATAAATCTACAAACAAAGTTATGTATACTGTCTAAATCACTTATGGTTTTGCATAATATACCTATCGAATGAGTTGAACTGTATTGTATTGCTAATTTTATTGAGAGACACAAAACATTCCCTTTTTCCCCATAAAACACAGTACATTATGGTGTTTTATTGTTTATCTTTTAACTCTTTACTATAATGTTATCATTATACATTTTTCTAAGGTCCATATTTATGTAACCATTTTTTCTATAAACCTTTTGCTGCTGTAAAACAATAATTTCCCCATTGTGGGACAAAAAAGGGATTTTTGTTCCATTTTATTCTAAAACACAAAACCGAGTAAAAAAAAAAGGGTGAATTCTGTTCACTGTTACATTTAACTTTAGTATTTTTAAGTAATCAAATTTATCTGATCAATGGTGCATTTTTTTTGTCATTTTATCTTTTATCATTAATATACAAGCATTGATAGATCAAGTTAGTTAGAACATTCCTCCTATGAATGCTTCCACCCTCTGAAAAACAAGCAGAACAATCCTGCAAATGATAGTTTTGCGATGCAGCGCTGATATGATCGTGATGAACCGGAGGAAATGAGGATACATAAAAGAAGAAGCTTCTGCGGCGGAGGTCAGAAGCAATAAATCTCTATGCCAAACACTGTTGGTAAACATAACATTTTTTGTTTATCAATATTAATGCAAAATCATCATTGTTAAAACTGATGGGCTCCGGATTTAATTAATGCAAAATCATCTTTGTTAACTAGAAAGATGGGGCACACATGTTTTTTGTTTGATATGAAAACAGTTTCTAATCTTTAATATTTTTCCCTCAAAAACAGTTACTTTTCCCTTTTCCAATAGCTTTAGGTAATGTAACTGACTATCCAAAAACTATGAAAAGTCGTTATTTTAGACTGGATAGATTCTGCAGCCTTGTTTGTTATTCAACCAGATGCATTTATACTTCTTCATGAACTTTTATAATGAGGAATCTTACGTTTAATTTCCTATGAAAGATTTTATTTATTTTTTGTCAATACCTAATGCCCCAGTCACACCTTGACAATTTAGACTAACGCATGCCTGGCAAATCCCGGAAAATCTGGCAAAAACGCTGTCATACGTTGGATAAGTTATTGGGACATTTTGTATAAGTTATGAGTATGCTGAAACACGCTGGCACATGTTGACATACACCAAGTACTTTTGAGCATGCTCAAAATTTCCTGAGGTATGCCAGCATATGCTCATACGTGGCGCAATTATAGGTAAGTTATCTGATCGATGACATACGTTAAGTGTAAGTTAACCATAAGTCGTGGTGTCCTGCTTATTCATAAAGCTATGCATAACTTATGAATAACTTATCTCCAACGCATATCAACATATCTGACGTCCCCTGAACGTGTTTCTAACTTACAGCTATTGTATAAAAGGGGGTTCACAGGAGGAAACTGTCAGTACTCCTCCAGACTTAATCTTTATCATAGGGTAAGCGAGAGAAGGCGAGTGTGATAGAACCTTCCTGCGTTCACGCCCTAAGCTCCACAGCAGTGACCATCACTTCCTAGCAGACATGACGCTGAATCTACTGCGATTGCAAACCTTCTTTCATTCGTTTTCCTTTTTTATTTTTGGCAGGCAGTAAACAGCAGCTAGGTTAATACTGCAATCAAAGACATCTTTTTATGCAAGCTGGCCACCTCCAGGCGCATTGCTGCCCCCCTCAGGACACTGGCTGACTGGTTGGACATACGTTCTGGACTGTTATGAATACTTTATGTATACTCCCAAAATTGAAAACATAAATAAAAAGTTCAGAAAAAGCCGTCAGGTAAGCTGTCTAAATTGGCAAAGTGTGACAAAGCGCTAAGCTACAACACCTAAGTTCTATCTTGTAGCTCAAGGTGAGAGCAAGCCGTGTCCTCACCGTGTGGAATTCACAGCGGGCTGCTACCCCGCCTTTCCCCTCGTAGTGTGCATAGGGGGAATATGTAGATCCACCGTCCTCCCCGTGGCGATGGATCTTCATGGCGGATAACATGTTCCCTTAAGAGTGTGGGAGAAGTGCTGTGTTGCCAAGAAAGTAACCCACCTGTTGTTTTTTTCTGTATCCTGTCCAGGGTGCTTCCTTGGGGGTGCAGACAGCATTAATAGGTTCAGGGACAGTCCATGGTGTGGAGAATTTGTGCAAAATAGTTTGTGCAGGGTTTTTATGGTGTTTGGGTGTAGGCTTAAAATGTAAATTATTTATCGAAAAGGTAAGGCGGGAATGTGTGTATACATTTGACACGTGTTTTGAATGAAAGTTGTGATTTGGTAAATTTCATGTGAATGGTTTAATCTTTCATCAGCCTATTCTATTTAAGGCTGGAATGGGGTCTTTTCAAGTTTGATCCTGTTTAGTTAAATGTTGTTGCATCTGAATAAACCTGCTGCTACTTCCACCTCACTCTATTTAAGTATTATTTCTCACTGGACATTTCCCAGAGAGTCATTGGATTTAGGTGGGCATCCTGGAGGTCGTCCCAAAGAGACAGAGAGTTCTGATAGGCATTGGATCCCACAATATAACCTAAGCACCCAATACAATAAAGTTTGGGCTATAGATGCAGGAGCCATAGAAGTTAAATCTTTAAGACAGGGCAGGACCTTCTGAGGACCAGGGAGCTTAGAATAGAATAGAATAGAATAGAATAGAATAGAATAGAATAGAATAGAATAGAATAGAATAGAATAGAAATCTTTATCTATCTGGGATGGTGATAGATTTTTTTTCTATGACAGGGGGCTTGCAATAGCTTTACTAAATGTAAATAAAAAACAATACTTTAAGATCCTTACAAAAACACATTATATTAGATAAAAGGGCACTCTTTACAGCAGCTGTTAAAGTGAGGAAATGTACTCTTGTTATCTTATCTATGCACTTCTAATATTTTGTCTCCACAACAGCTCACACGTAAATCCATGCAATGTATTTACAATAAACTACAGAGGCAAAGAACTAATGGAATTACAATTAATTCTGAAGTATAAAGACCCAGAAGCATTGTTTTTACTTTCTCTCACTGCTCTCTCTTCATAATATCTATTTCATTTGTCAATCTTTCACTATTTATGGAGTTTAATGCAAGTATCTTGCATTGCTCCCATTGTTCTCTGAGGGTCTAAGACAAAATTAGATGGACAGTTGTCTATGTAGTTATATTTCCCAGGAGACAAGATAAAAACCTAATACAATGAAAATATGAGGTTTCTGTAGTTTCCTTTATTGTTATTATTCATCAAAGCCTCGATTATCTGTACATCAAAAGTTTAACGTGTTAAACTTCAGGTGTCTGCTCCTACCCGCCTCCTCTATTAAAACAACCTAACTTATCCTCACTCATTAATGGCTTGCTGCGGCATGAGAATGTAGAACTTAAGGAGAACAAGAGACTTAATTGGCTGAGCAGATGGCATCACACTTAAAGTTAGAAGCACACAAAGAATAGATCTTAGACCTGGGCCAGTTCCCTGGTGTAACTCTGCTAGAGGAGCTTTGTAAGTCTCAGAGCAATTTAGTTTGAATCGGGAAAGGAATATAAAGAGGGAAGCATTAAGGGAGCTGCAGGTTAACGATGCAGGAGGCTTGCAATATTTTTTGTCAACTTTTTTGATCAAAATAACCTCTAGTACTTGCATACCATTTAGCTTTCTTGTGTCTTTAGGTAAATTATCAATTTAGAGACAATTACTGTGATTATTTTTTGGATGGATGGATGGATGGATGGATGGATGGATGGATGGATGGATGGATGGATGGATGGATGGATGGATGGATGGATGGATGGATGGATGGATGGATGGATGGATGGATGGATGGATGGATGGATGTAATTTGGCATGAGATGGGATCTATGTGTAAATTAGCATGTTAAGGATTATCAAGTGAGGTATGTTGTTAAATCCCCAATCAGTTTTCCCAGACCGTTTCTTCATATCATAAATTGATTTGGTTTTAATTTAGCAACAATTTAGAACATAACTGCACATATATCAGATTCCTTTGAATTTAGCCAGTTTGTTTTTAAGGAGCATAAATAATTGTGTAGACTCTCAGTCATATACGTAATGAGAGTACAAACCAATTAAACAGATGCCTGTGTCATATTATGTTTCTTAAAGACACCTTGTCTCTAATGAATAAGGCCTCATACGTACTGATAGGCTAAGGTTTTCATAATTCATTGGTTCAAAAATCTTAACAGAGGTTTTAGTGTCACATGCCTTTCTGACCCTGTCCTCCATCCTGGAATTCGAGGTGTATTGTAGGTGGTTTTAAGATGGAAGCTGACACTTACTTCTCTGTCTGATGTCCCTGAAAAGAATAAAAAAAGTACTGCACAACTGCCTTGACATTACCATAAGCCTGAAATGACGTGCCAGGAAGGATGAGCATTAATTATTGAAGACATCCCTGCGGGGGAGCTTGAGAGATCTTCCTCCCATTTGGCAGGGGTTTTTTGACAGCTGTTGGTTGTCGCACAAATTTATTTATTTATTTCTTTATGAGGGGTAGCAAACCCGTTTTAGAATCATGTCCTCATAATAAAGCATGGTGGTGGTAGTATTGGGGCCGCCTTTTACAGTTGCCTTTTGTTTCTCTGCTTCTGTCTCCTTGAACCCAAGTCAGCCTCAGCAGATGGACGCTCACACTGAGCCTGGTTCTGCTGGAGATTTCTTCCTGTTTCTTCCTCCTGGAGGTTTCTTCCTGTGCAATCCCTCATGCTTAGTGTGAGGGATTGCCTTCAAGCCAATGTGTCAATGCAATTACTTTGTTTTCCTTAGACAGAAAAATTTGAATCAATTTGACTGTATGATCTGTTGAACTGTAAAGGGCCTTGAGATGACGTGTTGTGAATTGGCGGCATATAAATATACTGAATTGAATATTGCATTATGTTGATTTTTTAATTTAACAGACGGTAACAGCAATAAAGATGCATGAAGTCATTACAAAGAAAAAATATATATACTGGGTTGGAGGTTCCTCTGCTAATAGAACCAAATTGAATGTGCACAGAGATAATATTACATTATTTGGTTCAAAATATTATCGTGTGTAAAATGGTCCATTTGGAGTCCAGACATAAATCTGACAGAACGGCAGCCAGTGAACAAATGAAAAATAGGGATCCAAGGGGTGTGGCGGTAGTGTAGGTGTTAAGCATACAACTCAAGTGCAGGCTTTAGTCCTCATCATGGCTGACACAGGTTCAAGTCCCAGGCTGGGGACCTTTGCTGCATGCCCCCCATGTTATATAGCCTACACATTTAATGTTTTATATAATCTCCCTCAATTGTCTGTTTACTTGAAGCAAAGATTCCTTATGTTAGGATAGAATCACAAGGTTAGAAGAAAAGAATGGGCAAACACAGTGTAGCCTAATAGACTTAGAAAACTTTTAGTGTTATTTTGTATGCACAGAATGTATGCAAAACTAAATTTGTTTTGAATAGCAATGTATGCAAAACTAAACTTCGTTTTTGAACAGCTTTCTTTACATTTCCATTACTTAAAGTGTAGCAGTGATCAAATGTAAACAGTGTGGGAGAGGAAATTAAATATACAGTATGTGGTGCAAAATATGCAGTGTTTTGGTTTGGTGTTGTCAGTGTGATGCAGAGTCTATGACATGATTTCGTTTTCTCAAAAGTTCAGCTGTCTGATGGCGGTGGGGAAGAAGGTATTGCAGAATCTGCTGGACCTGCATTGGATGCTTTGAAGCCTCTTCCTACAGAGCAGCAGGGGCGTGAGGGGTCACTGATAATGCTACAGACTCGGGACACGCAGTGCTGGGATGAAATGTCTTTTATGGAGGGAAGAGGAGCCCCAATGATCTTCTCTGCTGTTCTTGCCACTCTTCTCACTTTCCTCCAGTCTGAAACGCTGCAGCCTTCATACCACACAGTGAAACTGCCAGTCAGAACGCTTTCTATGGTGCTTCTGTAGAAGGTTGTGAGGATAGGTGGGGGCAGTTGGGCTCTCCTCATCCTCTGCAGGAAGAGCAAGCGCTTCTGTGCCCTTTTGACCAGAGAGGGGGTGTTAACAATCCAGATGAGGTTGTCTGTGATGTCCACCCTAGGGATTTGGTGCCGCTGACCACCTTTACTGTTGAACTGCTGATGAGCAGTGGAGTATGGTTAGGTCGGTTCTTCCTGAGGTTGACAGTGTTGTCCTTCATCTTCTCCACATTCAGGATCAGGCAGTTATCTCTGCACCAGTCCACCAGCTGCTTCACCTCCTCTCTATAGTCCTAGTCATTGTCGTCTCATCAGAGACGACAATGAGACTAGGAGACGATGTGTTCTTTAAGCAGCCTTTTGAAGCACCTCATCATGTACATCATGCAAGCACTATGGCTTGGTCCAGCAAGGTGTTAAAAATGTCTGGAAGGACACCAGCCAGCTGACCTGCACATCCCTTGAACACCCGCCCAGGTATTTTATCAGGGCCAGGGGGCTTTTTTTGGGTTACTCTCTTCAAAGCACTTTGCATTGTCGTTGTACTGAATTGTGCTATACAAATAAATTTGCCTTGCCGTACCTTGCCTCCAGAGTTTTCCTAACTTCAGCTATGTCAAGGTTGAGTGCCTCCCCTTCCTGGTATGGAAGGGCTTTAACTGGCGGAGTGCTGTTTAGTGCCTCAAACCTTCCAAATAAGTTGTTTAGTTCATTTAGGAAGTCAGCATTTGCTGTGTCTACAGGGGGGGAGGGTTTGTTATAGTCTGTGAGTGCCAGTATGCCTTGCCATATCCTCCTGTTGCTGCTGGCATTATGGGACAGATCCTAGATCTTTCAGCTCTGATTCTGCTTCGCTGATCTGATGGCATGGTTCAAGTTGGCATGCGCCATGTTACAAATGAGTCACCAGACTTGAAAGCTGAGTTCTGTGATTTTTTTTTTTTAACAGTGTCCTGTCTGGCAATGTGGCAGTAAGAATAATTTTCTTGATGCCAAAACAGAGCCCAATAGATTTTACTTTCACAAGTGGAGCAGTACGACTATCGCCATAGTGTTCAGTTTGATTTATGCATATAAATTGCTTTGTCATATTTCATGCAGCGAGCATTACAGATTATATGGATGCTGCAATCTAAGTAGAACAGGTAAGGAAAAAATGGAAAAAGGAGAGAAGATGAAAGAAAGAGGAGACAATGATAAAACCTCTTCAGTATGCTTCATTACCTGCAAAGATAGATCTACAAAAAAGAACAGCGCAACCAACAGATATAGTATAGGAGATACACTAAAGTAGCACCTTGATACTATCGCTGAGGTATAAGTGGTATTATTTAATCTGACATTTCTACTGTGGTAGTTGAAGATAAGAATATGTGCTTGAGTTACCTGTCTTTAGCGATTTCTGAACCGCCTCATTCCTCCAGGGTCTTTTGTTGGCCAGGGTGGTGATGTTCTTTGTGATACTAATATCCTTAATGCATTTGTTGATCGAGACTGACCCAGTCATGGCATTTTAATATATATGTATTTTGTTGCGATAGGTTGCTGCAGCTTTGAACATGTTCCAGTCAGAGCATTCAAAACAATCCTGGAGTTTCTTCATGGCCCCCTCAGATCACACTCTGACCTCCTTAATTGTTGGTTTCTCCCTGATAGATATACAGTAATAGTCTACATATATATATATTCAATTATAATATCATAGTTTGATTAATCGATAAAATCAATGAATGTCACAGCCCTACATGCAACCGGTGGATGAAACCCCACCTTCTGACCCACAGTCACCCCAATCACTGAATATTCATCTTCCCATCCATCCTTTCCTCTCTTTGTATGTGAATATGAAACAATATAAGGGAACCTTGATTCATACACATTTCACTTCTTGTAAAAGATTAGAAAGTAACAGTTTTTTTCAGTCACATAACACAGGATCAAAATTAGTGTTTACACTAACTTTATTATATATCTTTACATTCTTGATTGACTCTTCAAAAACAGCATTATAATTGTCAGATCAGACTTCAGTCTCTGAAAAGGATGATTATCTACACACAATACATCAGTGAAGTTGTAAATTGAAGAAAGTTGCCAAGATTTTTTTTTTTTACTTTGGTGAAACAAATGTTAAAAAGTTAGCACCAAGAGGAGTGTTTTGCTGGTGTGTTTGTTAAGCATGTCCTGAAGCTGTAGGGAGTGGTGTTCTGGGAAAATGGTGCATTATAGAAGAATAGAGGAAGGGAAGTGGCAGAGAGGAGGGAAATCTTTGATGAGACCCCGGGAGTGTCTCTAATGAGAAGTGATGTGAGGAAGCCGCTTCTTTCTTTCACTCCAAACAGAATAGCACTGCACTGTTATGTAATCAAGCCAGAGACATAACCAAAGGCTGTAATTAAAAATCACAAAATCACCATTCTGCTTCATGCCTTCGGAAGCCCCAGCTCCAACAGAGGAGACAACATTATCAAAGACTTGTTGTGACAATATGATTAATGCTTTACTCAATAACTAAGATGAGTTCCATTACTCTGTGATGAGTAATTTTAGCAGGTAGGAGGAAGGTAAACATTAATATGTGTGATGGAGGAAGTCACACTCAGACATTATACCAGACTCAATTATTTCAAACATACGGAGAAAAAAGACTCTTTAAACAGTTTGTGATTTCTGAAATAAAAATCACTTTTTTCATAAAAATAATTTTCATTATTACAATTATTTAATAATTATTAAATTCACGATTACACTAGTTTTATTAGAATATACTGGTAAAGTGCATGAAAAAAAAGGTCCGAAATTTCTCTCCCCTCTGGATTAATACTTATCTCTGACCAGAGCCTTTTACGTCTAAACTTAAGATGTTTTATACAGGTGGTATTTTTTGTGCTCTGCAGTACCATGGCGTTTCATTCTATTTTCTAACTTTTATTTGATGTTTTTATTGTGAAGCACTATTTTTAAAGGGCTATATAAAGTAATAGATTTAATGAAATGAACAAAAGGTGAAATAAAATTGCTTACATGTCTTGTTTTTAGTTTTGCATCTTTGCATTTTAAGAAGCAAACCTTTGCTGGGTATACAGACAGAAAATTTGGTCTCTTCCTGTCTGCATGTCTGGTGTGAGGGATTGCTGTGAAGACAATGGTCCAATTACAAACCAGCCCATAAGCACTAACCCTTTCTTTGCGTGTTCCCGCGGAGGGTCCACCACATAAAGTGCCATCCCAAATCACATAGTGGGTAGGGCAGTTCAGCCCTAAAAGTCCTAGGGAAATCATATTTAAATGTCAAATCATTCTGGCTTAAACATGTATATAAATGTAATCTTTATCAGCCGAAATTGTCCCAACATTTAGAAAATTTCTATAAAAAAAAAAAAATCTGCTTCTGAGAAACCGGCAACAATCAAGCTTGCTTGCGAACCTTTCACACAACAATCTCTTGATAAACAATTCGGAAATGCAACGGTTCGAACGGCCGTTCCCTACGTCTTTAAATAGCATCAGTACAGGTTGCTGGAATTTTGAAGCAAGGTGTAAAGGTGACCTACTAGCTGAGGAAACACATTCCATGAAAGGTTCGCTGGTCTGCATCTCACTGTATGATCTGACTGAATTGTCTCTGTAAAGTGCCTTGAGATGATGTGTTGTGAATCGCAGCTTTATAAATAAACTAAATTGAATTGAAATTAAATAGTTAGATCAAAACCTGTAGTTGGATACCCATTTATTCCATAAATAGCATTTGTGGTGAGTGCGTCAATACAGTTCTCACTCTGAAACTTCTGGAAAATATATTTTCTTCTGAATTCTGGATACAGTCTCTTATAAACATTGCTATGTGGGAAAAAGTTGCTTGGGACATAAAGTTGAGGATTTCACCTGGTTACATAAGTTTTTTCCTGATATTTCTTCAAATGTAACTTTCCTTAAGTGATATCTATCCTGGTGAGAGATTACACCCTATACCATCCAATTGGCAACACAGTATTTTGTATTATTATGTACAGTATTTTGGAAGGCACAAGTGCATTCTATTGCAGCTATCGTTAAAATATACATATTTTTTAAGTATATTAGTTTATGTTGTGTGCTGCTTATCATAAATAAGGATTAATTCATTTAATAAAAATGAAGTAGATTTAGCAGTGGAATGTGGGTAGCTTAATAGTATTTTTTTCTTAGAATAAGAACCCCCTTTTTATTAAAACAGTCATATTATAGTTAGGGACAAAATAGTGTGAATATAATGCTCCGTTATAATGCTTTGTTGTGTCCCGTTGTTTGTAAATATAATAAATCAAGGGCAACTATTAAAAAATCTGCACCTTATACTATCAAATGACATTTTTGAGACAAAGAGACAAACTGACTCAGTATTAATTATATCAGTTTAAATCCTTAGGTATTTAGATTTAGGTTTAAAGTCATCTCAGATCTGGATTATGCTAATTAACAATCAATGTTTAAATGCAGCTTTATCTACACACTCCATTTCACACGCTTTGTGCATTCAGTTTGTTCAATTTTTAATTAAACTTCACATGCTAAAACAGGGACTAAACTAAACATTTACCAGCAGGGCTACCTTTTCATTTCACGGTGGGATGCTCTCTTGTGTTCATAAAATAAATGAGTGCATCTGCCAGTGTATTAAACAAGGATGATGAGTGTCTCCTTACCATTCATCAGAGCCTAATTAGCTATTTAAAACTCTAGACAAAACCTCCAAACTAAAAGTGCCTTAAAAACACGGAACAATCACTCAGTTGGGATTGCTTTTTTTCATGTTGGTTGTAGTTTGACCCACATGCAGAATCACATGGAGAACCAAACAGGTAGCATGGATTTGTGTGGTTTTGTTTTAGTGGGCTTTGCAGTCCCCAGGGATCCAGGAGAATGTGAGTGAAATCTAAGAGCGTTGTTACTTGCAAGACATATTGTGCTGGACAGCAGGCAGGCAGGCTATGAAGACTGAGAACTGCTGCACACGGGTAAGGCCTTTTCCATGAAGATCAGGGACGAACTGAGATTCACTGGTTGTCTGGAACAAGAACACATTAAGAGATTCAGAAGACAACAAATTTTAACAACAAAGATTTTCCTGGTTTGAGCCTTTGGCTGGAATACCATCAGGGGTAATCATCCGGTGAAGCGAGAACCTCCTTATATACTCTAGTATCTTGATTGAGAAATGTTCTCAGGTGTGCAGCAACAGAGGTCGGCTGAGCCCCCAGATCCTCTCTGTTACAGGAAGCTCACTTACACAGGAAAAACAGATAAAACCCAGAGACCCTTGCTGCTTTCGAATTTATGGGCTGCGTCTTCCAAGGAAGCTGTCTACCTGGTCTGATCCTTCGAAGACTATGAAAATAAGGAGACCGAAAGAGGTTTAGTTGTGAATTGAAACAGGTCTAGCAGTGGACAGTGAACAAAGCCGTTTCTCAATTCACAAGAACGTGAGTACGGACTCTTGTCTGGTGAACTGTTCCAAGTAATACTTGTCAAGCACAAAACATTAGTGGCAATGCATGTCAATGAAAAACATTTTTACATGAAAATAGGCATGGAAATGGATTCAACATAACAGCAAAGTGCATGTAGTGGTTATATTCCTATAAGTAAGGCTTTGTGAAACAGCAATGCAGTGAACTTTGGCAACACTGCCACACAGAGCTCTGTGCAGAATTTTCCACACAGATCTGTGCTGAACTTTCTTGGTCTGGCTGCCTTGATCAGCGATTGGATGCAACCAGTTCAAATGCATTGGCTGTCGGAAAAGTCGGAAAAATGCGTGTTGTCTGTGTTACAACGCGCGTCATGAAAGCTCACGTTAAGAACGAGTATCTTGCGGTACCATTATGACGGACGTTATAAGTGGCGCTTGTTGGTAAAAGACGGCGAAAAAAGGGGCGAAATTTCGAAAAAACAGGCGCTTTTAGCCGGCTAATTTCAATCTTAACGTGATAATTAGATGCAAATAGTGGCATTCTTGGCTTGCCATAACATGGAGCCTCATGAACTGAGGGGACTGTTGAAGCAAATTGGACAAACGGTTCAATGCCTCATGAGGCCTCATCTCACCATCACTACTGTTTAGAAACTTTAGCAAATATTGGTGTAAAGTCTGTGGAAGCGAGTGCAAAAGAAGTGTTGTGGTCCTAGGAAAGTCACTTTTCTGTGTTCTCTCCAGGGTGTTTGGACATATGCTTTCCTGGGGGTCCAGACACCACTTATACGTAGGTTCTGGGAGAGACCATGGAAAATATAGGGGGAGTTGTGCTCATAGTTTGTGTGATTTCTTTGGTTCTATTTTTGGGTGTAAGTTTAAATAAGTTTAAAAAAATAACTTTAAATGTGTGTCTATATATTTGATTTAAAAAATGTGTTTTTAGGTGGAAGTGAGGAGGAGTTACATTTCATGAAAATGGTTCAGTCCATTAGCTGTGTCTAATTTAGACAGATTGTGAGTGTAGCACTCCCCTCAGTAACCATAGAGATGAGGGTAGGGCTTTTGGGTTCGTCTAAAAAATAAATGTCCAAATATGCTTAAACCTGATTAACTCACATTTAATATTTGTTTTGATTTTATCTTTTTAAGTTTAAACAAATTGAATATTTTAACTTACCTCTGAACTAACAGGTTTAATCAAGATTCTACAACCAAAATTAAATTAATTACTCATTTAAGGTAATAAAATACACCACACACTGTTTTAGAAAATCAATTCTCAATTATTTACTGAATACCAATTGATTATAGCAATGTAAAAATAAAATAAAAATATCAGAGTTTCTTATTCTTTAAAAAAACAAATATTCAAAATAAAACCTTTTATATTATTAAACTCTGGATGAATTCCCTTTTTGTTTACACAGGAGCTGTAGATTAATTCTACCTCTTTTTTATAGAAAATTATCTAACTGAAACTTTTTTTTCTAGGTTCATGATATATCCCTGTTTTTGGTTTATTAAAACACTGGACCAGAAATATGCACAAACAATGAAAACAACTTTGTGGGCCCACACACCTTATTACTAAAGCCGACAATCTTCTTGCATTTGCGGAATATTGCAAAAATTGTAGTTAAAAGCCTTCAGTTGATCCAAAATGCTGCAGCCAGAGTTCTGATGAAAATTAAAAAGAGAGATCATATCTCTCCTACCCTGGCTTCTCTTAATTGGCTTCCTGTTAAATACAGAAGAGAATTTAAAATCCTCCATCTCACATATAAAGCCTTAAATGGCCAAGCTCCATCTTATATCACAGATATGATTGTTCCTTATGTCCCTAACAGAGCACTTCGCTCTTAATCTGCAAGTTACAGTGGCTCAGGTTATCCTGAGCTATCTCTACAGTTATGCTGCTATAGGCTTAGACTTCTGGAGGACATATGGACCCCTATTTTTTTTTTTATTGGCGCTATATAAATCCACAGAATTGATAAACAATCTCTTTGGGAAACACTTGACAAGTGCTTGACTGATTTCTGACCTGAACCTAACAAAATATATTGACCTCTCACATGCATCAAATATTTCCATATGTAAATAATGGATGATCCTACCATTACCAAGATATCAAATGGATACATTAATGGAAAACTTCTGTTTATTTATCTTTAAAGGTACCATAAAGTAACTTTCAGGGTAACATATGCTTTGATCAAGCATTTGTCATATTCTAAGTGTGCAAGCGGTGTTTTAAATAAAAATGGTGCTTTTGTTAACATCAATGACTCCAACAGTTCGACAGTCTTTTTTCATATTCTTATTTTGAAGATTAGCCTGTATTAGATCACACTGTATTAGACTTCAACAACTGCTGTAGAAAGTAACTAAATGAGATATTGGACCATTTATTTTGAGGAAAGTTCCAGACTGATAATGGTTTCAAACTTATAATTTTCTTACAATGAAATTACAGTTAATCATTTTATTGTGTGGTCCTCTCCAAATAACAGACAGTGTTACTTTTAACATCAAAGTTCTACAGTAAGTGACTTATGATTGTAAAAACACACAAAACTACAGATATTAATTATGACTGGCTAGCCAGGTAAGACTAGCCTGGAGTGGCAAACATTGGAAGATTTATGTTTCTTATTTCTTCTGGGGGTTCTGTAAACATGAAAGATATGAAATTAGAATAGTTTATTACAACAATACGTCAGTTTGGCCTTATATCATGAAACATTTTTGGTAAATTAGCTTGTAACCTGCAGATTTTTATTATTATTATTAACATTCTCAGTTCACGGATGTGAAGCATTTCCTTTTAGAAAGGAACACACAAACCCAAGGCTACGAACCTGAATCTATCTTCTTGTTATATATACTTTTTGTTCCAGGTCACTTTCTTGTGATGTATGGCTGCTGCTACTTTTACCAAGGGACACAGGGTAGTTCACAATATGTTTACTGTTCTGCACGGCAGTGTAGATTAAGAAAATCTTAGTCTGGTAGAACTAAGGGATAAAGGCCTTGAAAAAGCAGGGAGTACTAAATACATGTAGATGACTAGTACTAAATAATAGACTACTGGCTCAAAAGTGCTATATCTTAACCACATTGCCAATGCACTGAGAAACACTTTACACTGTTATAAAGAGTGAGTTAGTGGTTTAGGCTTTAATTCAGTCTGGAACTCTATTTTTTTTTTTACCTAAAACTAACAAGTTAGCTGGTTCTCTTTAAAAAATCATTAATGCCATAGTTGATTCAATACCCTGTCATCACACCAATAAAGAAAAAATTAATTCTGTTGCTATTTTCTTTAAAGGGGTCATAGAATGCAAAACCGAGTTTATATTGTCATAGATGTATATTGATAGTTCAGTGGGTAAAATGGACATACAGAGAAGTTCGACGCCTCCTTTCTCTCTGCAAATCTCACAATTCCAAAGTTCCACCATAAAATGGGTGACTTCAAATGAAGCACCGAATTGACGTCAATTCGGGGATGTTGCCTTATTTGGTTCAGGCCTGTACTCTTGTCACACCCTGAAATTGACATACAGATCAGCCCACTGGTTCATTGGCCCAAGAGAACATTAATAGAGGTAGATAAATACACCAGTTTAGCTGTTTAGCCTACAGTCGGGTTTACTTCTACAAGAATTACAAAGCAAGCAGTTTCTCTGAAAATGAGCCAGAACCACAGGCGTAAATGCAGTGTTCCAGGCTGAACGGAGAAAGGGGAACATTTTCACAGTCTTCCCAAAGATCCAAATACTCGACAGGCATGAGTTATTTTTGTGTATCAGATGATCCCCGCAAACAACTTTTAAAATTTTGGACAGCTCAAAGCAGGATTTCAGAAACCCAAATCTGGTCACCAGATTTGGGTGGGGGGTGCTTGGCCACTGACTGGACCGGACCAAGCATTCGAACAGAGCTATGAGCTCCATTGCTGGTCTGGGAATCAGCCGGGTACGGAACGACCGAACCCGACCTGATTGTTTTTTAGGTATAAAAGTAGAACATGTCTGGTAAAAGAGGATGTCTGGTCACCCTACCTTATCAACAATTCTTTCAGTGACGTTTCAGTCAGTGAGTATTTGTTGCTACGATGCGTCTTTGCTCGGCAGCTTTGCTCATTGTAAAGCTCATCTAAATATTCATGAGCATACCTTAAAAAGAAGAAAACCTTTTGTTTCATTCTGGGGCTCTTAATCAGGATTGCATTAGGGCTCATAGAACAGCAAGTATTCAATTTTCAGCCCAACCAATGTTACACACCCTATTCGGAGACCTTAAGGACCAGCACCAAATACCCTATATAATTATTCTATGAACCTTTTAATTTTCGAGTGATTCTGAATGAAAGTAGAGGTAAAGTGGTGCATCTGCAGTTGAATGTATAATTTTATTTTATACATTTATATTTATTTTTTTTACAAAAACATTACTGTTATGTTAATTAGCTTCTCTACATTGTCCTTAGGGGTGTTAATGGTTGTTTGTCCTGTTTGTCTCTGTGTTGCCCTGCGATGGACTAGCAACCTGCCCAGGGTCTATCCCGTCTCTCTTCCATTGACAGCAAGAGATCAGCACCAGCAGGGATAAGCATGGTGGAAAAATGGATGGATGGATGATCTATAAGTGTTCATAAATAGTTATCATTAAAAAGAGCATAGTTGCATGAAACTTAATTTACAATGAGAAATTGCCACATGCAAGGGTTTGGATAAATCAATTCCAGAAAAAATATTCCTGTACCATGAGTTACCAGCTGCAACAATTTTTACATGTGAATCATGAAGCTTATACAGTCTTATCTTGTTTCCATGCACATAATCATCGTCTTTTTTTCCCAAATAGATGTAAGCCATGCAAACCCACAACTGTATTTTCTATACGAAAGTGAGTTATAGTGCTGGGTGAGCTTTTACTTTATATACAGCGGAAAGAAAAAAGACTTAAAAAAAAGTACCATGGCAAAAATGTTTCCATTTCAAGAGAAAACTTTGTGACTCTTAAGTCTAGGGAGGACTTTATTTAGCATACACCTGGGGTTCTGGTTAGAATAAAGGAGCAAGCCAAAATTGTAAGAAATTAAACCCAAAGTAAGCAACTCCTTACTGTATTCATAAAAAGTTGCACATTGGCCTATAACACAATAGTTCACAATCAATTAACAATGTAACTAATAGCTTCCAACCAAAACATTTTTTTTTAAATCAATGCTTAAATGTATGTAACTACATCGTTTTAAAGTATTTACTTTACAGTTCTACTGTGCAGCTTCTTTAAAGCAATTTCAACGCAGTTACTGTGGATACACACCCACAAATGTGACATTTAAGAGTCTATCTTTTTCTCTTTCTATCTCCCAAACCCATGCATTCATATAACACTCTCCTACACAGTGAGCCATGCTGTGTGTTAAGCGGTGAAACCCAGATGGCGGCCACCTGGTGTGTGCTAGTGGGCTCCTGCAACAGCTTCGGACAGGATATGAACACACACACAGATGGTGACCCACTGAGAGTGAACGGGAGATGGACGTGCTGACTATTGATTTGCTCAGATCAATGATTCACAACCTGGTCATCTGACACTAGGGAACTTGCACCGACTGAGCTGGCACACTGTCTTGGCATATCACTGTACACGCAGGGTATCTTCAAATTTGTGAATATTTGGAAAGCTTTTTGAAAAATACTGAATTAAAAATGTTTTATGTCAGCCTTACTAATTCTTCCTAAAATCATTAATTCTCTGTGCTTTTCAGACCTCTAAAGAGAAACAAATTTAAACCATTACAATTATAAAATATATGCAAAGCAAACATGTCAGAAGTGTGGAAGTATTTTCTGTCGCCAGTGAAGACTGTCCTAAAGCTACTTGCAATGTTTGCAACATGGCAATTTCAAGAGGAGGTAGCAGCAGAGCTACATTTAACACCACAAACTTGATTCATCATTTGAGGACAAAACATGAACAAAACATATGTCTGAAGCATTTTGTAAAGCTGCAGAAGGAAAGGTTTCTAAAGCAAAGCAACAAACACTGGACGTTATGAGTAGAGGCAAATACTCCAACGAAAATAATAGAGCAAAGAAGATCACAGAAAGGTTGGTCGAATTAATTGCTCTTGACAACCAGCCCATCTCAGTAGTTGAGAATGTTGGAGTTACTCATCTTCTGGACGCTTTGGACCCGCGCTGCGCTCTGCCATCGAGACACTACATTGCCAACACAGGCATACCACAGCTGTATAGCAAAGTGAAAGAAACGATACATAGTCAATTGAACTCTTTCGTTGTTGTTAGTTTCACTACGGATATTTGGAGCACGCACGGCGCACTGGGTTGATCCCGAAACGTATGATTAAAGCGTGCCGTGACAGTGACAGACTCTTCAACGCTGTGTCCAACATAATGGATGAATAGAGAAACTGTCTGTCAGCTGACAGGGTTGAGAAGCTGGTGTTTCTTAACAAAAATCTTAATTTGACTAAGTGTTCAGGTTTGGTTATTTAGTTGTTTTTAGGGCTATGTATGTGTTTGTTCATGACTAAAGAATGGTCCTGGTGATTTTGTTTCATTAATCATGCTACTTTTAAGTTGCAGTTCTAAAGTTTCGAATTCATTTGATTGAATTATGTTTACTTACTTTTTAAGTTGGATTGAGATGTTTCAAATTCATTTACCCAATTGGGACTATTTGTAAATCTGTTAACACCACATTTAAGATGAGCAAGGGCATTTTAAATTTGCTCAGGGGTCAGTGCATTTTATTTTTATTGACTTTATGGCAGCCTATGTTAAGCACTTATAAGCTAAAAGTGGGTCTTGGATAGCACTTTCTATTTGATAATACTGTACCAAGTCAGTGTTTTTGTTTTTACTTTTGTCTAAAATAGTAAATTGAAGCTGACCTTTATTTCTGGGTAAGATTTTGATTACATCATTACATCTATTATAATATGTATTATCAAAATATATTTGATTTTTATTAATTTCAATACTAAAGAGAAAATATCGGATCGGGACTCAAAACCTGATCGGATTTCAGGTTAAAGGATCGGATCAGGTTCAGAGGCCTAAAATGCTGATCGGGACATCCTGTCATGTTGGGATTAAGGGACCTAACCCACATGCAGAACACACTCAGACACGGAGGAAAAGTTTAACTGTTTATTTGAAAACACAATGATTAATAAAGACTGATTTGGGGACTGGTCCAGGACTGGTCACAACAGGATACTCTGCAGAGAGGGACAGTTCAGTTAGCTGGGTTTCAGGTTTGGTTGTTTGAAGGATAATGCAGGTCTGTACCTGTTCAGTAGTTGACTGAGCGGAAGAGGGAGGGAACCAGGAGGGTCCAGAGGCAGATGGTGAGCAGAGGGCTTGGCAGCGGCAGGGCTTGACTTCAGACTTCTCGGTGCTCAGATCAGAGGTTATCTCCAGTTCTCTTCTTGAGAGCAGGCAGGCAGGTTCAGACAACTCGATCATCCAATGATCTCTTGAGATCAGACAGGTAACGCAGAAAAGAAACTCTTCCAGAGTTTCAGTGTTCAGTTCAGGTCTTCCTTGGAAGCAGAGAGGACAAAACTGGTTAGGTTCAGGTTCAGGTATCAAGGGAGTCAGAGAATCAGACAGGTTGGTTGGCTCAGGCTTGCTAACCGTAACTGGCTTAACACTCTGGCACTGGAGTGTTGTCCTGCTGCTGCTTAAATGCTGGTCTCCTGATGAGCCAATGAGCCGCAGGTGTGGTCGTCAGCTTCAGCTCCAGGAGACCTAGGACGCCCTCTGCTGGAGAAAGGTGGACAGACCTCCAGATCCCAACACATCCCTAATAAATATATACACTACTCAAAAACATTAAAGGAACACTTTGTAATCAGAGTATAGCATCAAGTTAATTAAACTTCTGGGATATTGATTAAGTCAGGTAAGTAGCAGAGGGGGTTGTTAAACAGTTTCAGCTGCTTTGGTGTTAATGAAACTTACAACAGGTGTACTAGAGGGGCAACAATGAGACGACCATCAAAACAGGAATGGTTTTACAGGTGGAGGCCACTGACATTTTTTCCCCTCCTCATCTTTTCTTACTCTTTTTAACCAGTTTTGCATTTGGCTAGGGTCACTGTCACTTCTGTTAGCATGAGGTGCTCTCTGGATCCTACAGAGGTTACACAGGCAGTCCAACTCCTCCAGGATGGCACATAAACACATGCCATTGCCAGAAGGTTTGCTGTGAGGCCCAGCATAATCTCAAGAGAATGGAGGAGATTCCAGGAGATGGAGAAGGTCTACAACCCATCAGCAGGACAGGTATCTGCTCCTTTGTGCAAGGAGGAGCAGGAGGATCACTGCCAGAGCCCTACAAAATGACCTCCAGCAGGCCACTGGTGTGAATGTCTCTGACAAAAAACAATCAGAAACAGACTTCACGAGGGTGACCTCAGGGCCCGATGTCCTCTAGTGGGCCCTGTGCTCAGTGCCCAGCACTGTGTGCTGCATTGGCATTTGCCACAGAACACCGCAATTGGCAAGTCCACCACTGGTGCCTTGTGCTTTTCGCAGATGAGAGCAGGTTCACCCTGAGCACATGTGACAGACGTGAAAGACTCTGGAGAAGCCGTGTAGAACGTTATGTTGCCTGTAACATCATTCAGCATGACCGGTTTGGTGGTGGGTCAGTGATGGTCTGGGAAGGAATATCCATGTAGGGACGCACAGACCTATACAGGCTAGACAACGGCACCCTGACTGCCTTTAGGTATCGGGATAAAATCCTTGCACCCATTGTCAGACCCTATGCTGGTGCAGTGGGTCCTGGGTTCCTCCTGGTGAACGACAATGCACATCCTCATGTGGCGAGAGTATGTAGGCAGTTTCTGTAGGATGAAGGAATTGATACCATTGATTGGCCACCACGTTCGCCTGACCTAAATCCAATAGAACATCTCTTGGGCATTATGTTTCGATTCATCCAACGTCGTCAGGTTGCATCTCAGACTGTCCAGGAGCTCATACAAATTACTGAATACCATTTTGAGTTGCTGCAATGAAATTTCAGTAAAATGGACTGGCCTGCCACCTCATTTTTTTACTGTATGGTTTTTTGCAAGGTTTTTTGCCCCATTGAGATCTAATGTGTTTTCAAAGTGTTCCTTAAATTTTTTTGAGCAGTGTGTATTTCTTTAATGACAGTCACTGATGGGCCTGATAGAGGAGGAGGGGAGATGGAGGGAAGTCATGGCTTAGTGGTTAGAGCATTGCCCTTGGGTGCCGGGTCCCACAGGGTGCCACTCTGGGTCCGTGAGGAAGGCCCTTAACCCCAAGCCAGCTCCCATGTCAGAGGATGAAGAGAGCACATCCAGCCAGTCACAGTCAGAGAAACAGGCAGCATTGAAAAACAGGCCCATCTACAACATCTGTAAACAGGATAACCCGAGCCACTCTAACTATAAGCTTTATCAAAAAGGAAAGTTTTAAGCCTGCCCTTAAAAGTAGACAGGGCGTCTGCCACACAAATCAAAACTGGTAGTTGGTTCCACAGGAGAGGAGCCTGATAACTAAAAGCCTCCCATTGTACTTTTAGAAATTGTAGGAACCACTAGTAAACCGCAGATTGAGCAGATTGAGAGCGAAGTGCTCTGTTAGGAACATATGGAACAATCATATCGCTGATAGAAGATGGAGCTTAGCCATTTAAGGCTTTATGTGTGAGAAGGAGGATTTTAAATTCTGATGATTTAACAGGAAGCCAAAGAAGAGAAGCTAGGATAGGAGAGATATAAGCTGGATCCTTTGAAGTCCGTGAAAATAAGAAGACCAGAAGAGTGTTAGCAGTGAATTCAAACAGGTCTAGCGTTCCACTATATGCTGTCGCTTATCAGCAGAGACAGTTGACACACAAAGCAGGAAAAGAATGAATACCGAACTTTTCAAAATTGTTTCATTAATTTTTTTTTATTACTATTTTTTTTATTTTTTTATTTGGAAGTGAAGAAATGCTGTTTCTCAATTCTCAAGTATGCGAGTAAGGATTCGTATCCTCACCAAGTAAAGTGTGGACTCTGGGATAATGGGAGCACGCAGCAAAAATATGGGTCAATTGGAACAGAAGTGTACTCATGACCTCACCACACTCTCGACACTCTGGAGCTGCATTTCACCTCCTGTTATTAAAAGTTTCTAGATAATAATAAATTCTCCCTTTTTTATTTATTGGGGAACAATAGTTAACAAAGTCAGATAATCACAAATCAAATTAACCATTTGCCCAATTAAAACAAAAAAAAATACCATCAGAGCCAGCGGACCTTCACACACGGCTATGCCGAGAGAGGGATGCTGCAGACCGGCTAGGATTAGCCTGGCTGCCATTACCCTCGAAGGTGGTTGCTGCGGTCCTCTCAACTTCGGAATTTTTTTCTTTAATTAAGCATTAAATCAGTAAACGGGCCACATAGTGGCGCTTAAAAGTATAATGTTCTCGCCTCAAATGATCTGAAAACATACTTTTGTTGAACAATGGCAAGAGAAAAGGGAAGTTTTAACTTAATACTGTAAGCTCTGTGAACGCTCCATTGGAAGCTATTGTTGCCGCAGTGCTTGCTGAGACAGCTGTCAATCTCAAGTCTGCTCTGATGCATACTTGGTAAAGAGGGAGGGGCAAGAACAACATCCGGGGACTTTGTCTGTTCTCGATCCGCAGCTCTTGTAAATCGGAGAAGTATTAGAGAACACACAAGTACACATATTGAGAAACAGCTAAAGACAATGCTCTTGAGAATACAGAGGGGAATAAAGTTGACAACCACCGGGAGCATGAACAAATAAAAGCAAATGTAATGATATATACCTTAGTTAGTTAAATAACATGCTGATGTCACTTTGCATATTTCTGATGTTGCTGCTACTTTTAAATATCCATTACTGTAAAAAGCTGTATATTGGTTATTTATTTTCCAGGTGCACAGTTTTTATATTGTTAAAACACACTACAGTACAGTGTTTTGTTGTTTATCTTTAAATCTTCACTAATATGTTATTCTTATAAATTTTTCTAAGGTCCACATTTGTGTGACCATTTTTTTCTTTAATCTTTTTGCTGCTGTAATACCACAATTTCCCCACTGTGGGACAATAAAGGGATTTTGTATTCTATTCTATAAAAGGGGTAGGAAGATATAAGTAAATCTAAGCAATGTATGTATGAAAAATATTATATTATATTAAACATAATTAAATACTTAGTTAAGCAAATTGTGCAAGATACCAATTAAAAAATATAAATAGACCCCACACTGCAACTATATTAGAATCTGTCCTTAAATTACAGCCAAACCCATTTACACAGTAAGAAATCAAAAACTTAGACAAATCAATCATTACCTGCCACATATCTGACACAATCACCATTTAAAACAACTATTTTCAATAATTTCAGACGGAACTATTAACATACTTTTATTATATTAAACTGAACTTCCAATATTCACCACTGTTCAGCGCCAAGTACCTTTTTTCTCTGATGAGCAGAGAAAAAAGGGAGCAGCCGGCTTGCTTGCATGAATCCTGAGATTCTTTAATTTATTATCTGAAATCAGTTTAATCCCATCCAACTGAAGTGACTGACTAATCAGCTTATTTTTCAAAAACTCTGGTCCAAAGACTATGACTTCTATTTGTCTGCATTCAGGAGCAGAAAGTTAAGAGTCATCCAGGTTTTTATTTCTTCAAGATATGCCTGTAATCTATGTAACGGGTTAGCTTCATCTGGATTAATAGACAGATATAGCTGAGTATCATCGGCATAACAGTGGAAATTAATCCCATGCTGCCTAATAATTCTACCGATGTGGAGCATATTTGTAGTACAGAGAATTGGTCCTAGTACTGATCCCTGTGGTACTCCACAGGTAACCCTTGAGCATGAGGAAGATTTGTCATTAACATGAACAAACTGAAATCAATCAGATAAGATTTTATTCAAGTCTTTCTAAAATAATATTATGATTAACTGTATCAAATGCAGCAGGATATTGGTCTACAATTGACCAAGTCATCTGGGGTCAATACAGCAACCTTAAAAGCCTTTGGTACATATCCCTGTAACAGGGATAGATTAATCACATCTAAAATGTAGCAAGAGATCAAAGGGAATACTTCCTTAAATAATCTTGTTGGGACTGGATCTAACATACAAGTTGAGGGCTTAGATGAAGACAACAGTTTTACTAACTCTCAGGGCCGGATCTATCAAAGGTTTGCGTGTATAAAAACGTGAGCTATTTCACTGCGCATGCTAAAAAATGTACAAACTGATCTATCAACAGCGTGCTAAAAGGATTTGGTCTTTAAAACGTGCTAAATAGCGCCTCTTATCCATTTAGTACTTTTTCTGCAATGAATATGCAATATGGGGCGTTTACACGCAAAAGTGCGTCTTGTGGGAGGAGAACATGTAAATATATTAATTTAGCGCTCGCAAAGTGATTTATCAAACCTGAAAGCAATTTTGCTAACGGTATCTGACTCTATATTTAACACGTTTCAAAAGAAGGTGCAAATGGTCTGTATGCGTAATTGCGCACACATGGCAGCGGTTATTGTCGCAAGAAGGAGACATCGAAATGAAGCAAGGAGACGCAGAGAACGCATTTTTTCACTCAGTGTGCTTATTTTTGGAATGAACGAGGAAACGATCATCAAAACATATCGTTTATCCAGCATTGCCATTTTGGAGCTGCAATTCCAGTGATTTGCTCCTCACAGAGCGTCAGCTGTACTTGTTCCTCAATGCTGGTCAGAGGCATCTAATCTACTGTTTTGTTTGCAGATGTTTTGTTATATGCCAGTTTTTCTTTGGTTCGCCTTCTAATATCCTGGTATCTTCTTTTTACTTTATCCACTGTTCGCAAGGTTTCACCAACAGCGTTTACTTTATTACAGATTTGTTCACATATAGCGTTCCTCTGTGTGACAGTCACACTTCTTTGCTGTAGCTCACTTAAATGTTTGTTGGCTTCATCCACCAACACCTCCATTTCCATGGGGTCGAATTTCCTTTTGCGCTTTCTCCTGTCCAAACCCGCCATGCCGCAAACCACAAAACGCGCAAAACCATCATTTAAATAGGGTGTCTCCAACAGTTTTGCACCTGCTACCAGTTACGCAATCGCTCTTGTTAAATCACCCGCAAACCATGGTTCAGCCCCTCGCGCAAAATTCCAGTTTGCGAGCGCACATTACTGCACGCAAAATTGTATCTTGATAAATCCGGCCCTCAAAGTTCAACTCGATCAAACCAGTCTAAATCGAGTTCAGATTCTTTTTTTTTATTTCTTCTTTTTTTTTATTACAGTGTCCTTTCTGGCAATGTGGCAATAAGAATATTTGTCTTGATGCCAAAAAGAGCCCAACAGATTTTACTTTCACAAGTGGAGCAGTAGGGCTATTGCCATAGTGTTCCGCTTGTTTCATGCCTATAAATTGCTTTATCACAATTATGCAGGAAGTTTTACAGATTATATGGATACTGCAATGTAAGTAGAGCAGAAGAGGAAAAACAGAAAAAAAAGGAGAAAAGATGAGATGTAAAAAGGAAAGCACAACCAACAGACATGGTACGAGACATACAATAAAGTAACACCTAGATAATATCGCTGAAGTAGTATTATTTAATCTGACATGTACTCTGTGTTACCTGAAGATAAGAATATGGGAGTTCAGTCTCTATGGGTACCCCAGCTGCTGCCTCGCCTTCCAGAGATAATCCAATCATAGTTAGAGGAGTGCTAATGATCTTACTTTAAATAAGATCAATCTTATTGATATAGAATATCATAAAATAATTACTGCTAAGAGCAGGTGGGGTAGATAGTTCAACAGAGCTAGGGCTCTGGGTGAGTTTTGCAACTGTATCAAAATTCTAGGATTATTCTTATTTTCCTCTATTAATGAAGAGAAATATCCTGCTCTTGCTTTACAAAGGTTCCTCTTATACAGCAGTAAACTTTTTTTCTAGAGTAGATAGGATTCCCGTTGGCCTGTGGAGCATGATTTTCTCTCCAGTTTCCTAGCATTTTGCTTCTGATTGCGCAGCTCTGCATTAAACTAGGGAGCTAGATTTCTATTTTTAAAATTTTTCTTTTTTAAAGGGACTACAATCTCTAAGGCAGTACGCAGAGAACTAGCAACCCCATTAGCAAAATCATCAACCTGTTCAGCAACACAGAGAAGAAAGAAAGTGAAACAGATTCTTTAAAATGTATGACTGCACCATCTGATAATGATCTGCTAAAGTGAAACCTTCTTTTGGAGGAGGAGAACTCTGTTAAAGTAATCATTCTCTCAGCCCCAATGGTATGGTTATAGAGTGTTTTTTAAGCATGAGGCGACAACATTTTTTTAAGGAAGACTGGAGAGACTGAGAGACTAGAGTGTACCCTCTTTATCTTGTTTCTTGAGAAAATTCTGTTTTTCTATCGGTTGGTTTTATATTGGTATAAAGATTTAAAACTAATTATCCCTTTCCTTTTACTTCAAAGTACCATGATCTAAAATCAGAATGAAATAGCCTAATCTAAAGTAAAATAAAAAAAAATAAAAAACTAAAGACACTTTGGCATTTACTAGTGAATACCCAGTAGTATTTAACCGAGTAAAGATATCCCAAAGCATATGTGGTATTTTTCCAGGTTTTCAGGTTTCACAGTTTCATTCACTCTATTTATCAGAAACCCACTTTCACATTCAGATTTGTAAAATTGTGACTTGTTGTTGAATACATTTCTATTCAGAGACAACTAAAGCGGCTTCTAGCTGTTTTTCAGGTTTACTTTGGTTATAAATTTGCATTATGTCCATTATAGTTTGTTCACTTGTTTTCAAAGAATAAAAATGGGAAAAGGCCGATCAGTACACACAAGTTTTCTTTCAAAGATGCTTGAATAGGACATGTTAAATAATTAATTTAAAATCAAGCCAATTTGTGTTAAATATGTCTGTTTTTTCTTGTTCATCTTTCATTCCCACACCTTACATTACCTTCAATGCTTTAAAAGCATGTTCAGCCTTTTAGGAGTTTATTATTAATGTTCTCATACAATGTGCTTTTCAGATGTCAGCGTTAATCAGGAGACTTTCATTCCTCTTTTTAGAGGGTGAACAACATACTGCACTTCCTTGTCAGGTGTTAAATTGCTTTATCTCAGCGTCTGTTAACCACCTCCACAGTAGACCTGTTGTCAAAGCTACTGCTGGTGTTCCTCATTATTCATAAAGGTCATTGGAGAATCCAAAGTAAAGCTAAGGGTAGGAAGACAGCAGTGCTTATAGAGGTAATGTCAGACTCCAATGTCTTCTCTCTTTTAATCAGAGAGAAACTTGTCTCTTCATTTTAATGAGTCAAAACAATATATAAAAAAGTTATGATGGGGCAACCCAGTTTGTGTAATCCTAGAGTGCAAGTTTGAAATCTGCAACTTCTACAGTAAATTTGTAAAAGGTCAAAGCCAAATGGTTGGTGAATGTTGGAGAAAGTAGAATGTCCTCAAATGGGTTAATGTGTTGTGTTGGCTGACATTTTTATTTGAAACATTAAAGGTTTTCTAAAATGACCAAGTTGCGTCGGTCCAAGGCTGCTTTATATAATAAGACATTATAAACAATTAATAGCACAAAAATAATTATCTTTAATAAAAAAAAAACATGTAATGTAAAAACAAAAACGAACCTGCGCAATTTTGCAATAGTGTGGTTGTGGCTGTTGGTTAGCTGTTGTTAGCTGCTAAGCTATTGGTTATTTTGAAAACAGAAGCCTCTCATCCTCACATCAACACTTGGTTCCATATACATTTCAATGCTGTCAAATCAAATGTATTGTGTTCATTTGTAGTTCTTCATAGGTGGATTAAAAGAACGTTTATTTAAATGTTACCAAACACAGTTTATGGAAATATATGCTGTTAACATCATCTGGGCAGCTGATCTAATGGACATTATTTGCAGTGCTTCGCAAAATAATAACATTTTATGGAACTTGGCACTTTATGAGACAGTTTAAGTTGTATCATCAGTCTTGTGTCTATGTCAGATTTTCAGTTATTCCTCTTCCTCCTATAGTATGTGTAATGGTATGTGTAAAAAGTTTGTATTTTTTTTTTAGCTTTGGAGGCGAGGGTGTCAGAGTTAGAATCCAGATTTCAGGCTGTTGAACATCCAGGAGTTAAAGTAGGCCCCCCACATAATTGTCCACCAAAAAGACCAGAGCAGTCAGCCGATTGGGTAACGGTACGCAGGAAGTAGTCGTGGATCTCATCCCACTGGTCACCACCAAACCGTCCACATTTCAAACTGATTTTCACAGCTCAGTGACACACCCACCGAAAAGCCCAGTCTGGTAATTGGCAGGTCCATAGTCCGTAGCATGGCATTTGAGACACCAGGGCAATAGTCAAATGCATGTCAAAAACTTTGCTGAAAGTGTAGCAGGCTTTGCAAGAGTTTTTTTTAGTTAGAAAGTATTTTACACAATGTGTCAGTTAAATTAAACAACTGTCTAAGTAGGTCAAACAAAGTTTTCCAGACACCACCATATTTGGGTCTTTTAAGAACTTAAGGGAAGCCTACATGTATTTAGTATGTATGTTTGTGCCTAATCAAATTTGCTAGACTCAAAAAAGCATATTTCTAATCAGGCTCTTGGCTCTCACTGGTGACTACAAGCCAAAATGACAGACTGGCAAGATGCTCCTGGGGTTGAAGGGCAGCTTGTGACCACAGGAAGACCCTGACTTGATTTCTTTATCAGCAGGTGCCAAGGTCCTATGACACTTGGACACTGGCCAGTTTGCACACATCATAAAACATGGAGGGTGCTTTGCAAAGCCATTAACATAAGCATCCACACATTTGATCCCTTTCAAGAGAGGCAGGAGTTTCCATGTTTAAATTAAATCCTAAGGGAATCCCAGAGGATCCCATATGATGAACTTGGTGTACCTTTAACCTATTTGTTATTGTCTTTTTTAATATCTTCTTTGCCATCCTACTTAATTAATGGTCAAACTTGTCAAACTTAAGCTCCCTGTTTTGTTGACTGCATATTCTCCTAATCAAATTACCAGCTGGTCTAAGCTGGGGATCCAAACCCTATGTCTGTATACCATGCTGCGGCATATTAAATTTGAAAATGTTAATCATTTTCACTTGTTCCTTTTTGAGCCCTTGGTTGTTAATGCTTGTGGTTAACAGCTTAAAAATCACAGGCATGTTTATTGTAAATGATTATTTGTTTTTGTTTTTTTGCTTGAATAAACATACATGTAAATTGCTGCTATTCTTACTGAAATTTAGCTAAAATATTAAAATTCCCATTGCTAGATTTAAAATATAACAATATCTTTATTTTTTAATTGTGTATGCAATTTTAATGAAGGTGACAATTAGAAATAGGGTGAGTCACTGTTTAAAATAATTGTCTACTCTGTAATAAAATGACCTTTGTAATTTTTGCTATGGATTTTTAGGTTAAAGTCATTGATTTATTAAAACAATTTGCACTTAATTGCACCTATTTGTACAAGCTATAAGAGGGTCATACACTTGGAAAAGATGTCTTTTGACACACAGAGTTGACTTATTTGTGATAACTGTTAGTGTTAAACAATGGAGCAACTGTTTTTAAAGGTAATACGGACTAAATTTATGTGATCTACTAGCCCAGTTCTTTGAGAGGTGTTCCTGAGGGAAGTTTAGAACAATGGTGCATGTACCAAAATCTCAATGGAGAAAAAAAAATAAATTCAAGGTGGGTATTTGTCATTGTCATCTGAAGAAGCGCCAGATCATAGGGATTTATCTTTGCTACCACAGAGTGCAGTGGTTATAGTTCCTGTACATTTATCTAAAAGGTGCAACCTACAACAGTCTATTTCAGCAGACCAGTTCTCCTATAAGTAAACCCCTCCGGTGAATAATAAAGGGGAGCACAAACTTAGAATAGTGTAATACAATAGTGTAATATAATAGCTCCTAGTGTATTTTAAAAAGCTTGAATTAACTTGCTCATAGGCAATATCTTGTAAATTGACAAGCCCTGCTTTTTGCAGTTAATTTTCTTTTGTGGTATAAATACATTTTTATTTTCTTAATTGTTTGAAACAGGCTAAAAACACTGCATCACTGTCATATCACTACCACTTCTGCAATTTTTATTCTTAGTGAGACAACATTTTTTGAATGGTTTATCTACAGTATGACAAAGTATGTAATTCCCAGCAGGTCTTTATGAATAAGTAATGTGATCCAGTTTAAATGTAAGTAGAAGGGGCCAAAGAAGAGTTGGTCAAGTTATCCATGGGATCTCTCTTAGCTGTCTTGGAATTAGTTTCTTGTGCAGAGGAGACAAAGAAAAGATGCATGGGGAAAAGTGCAGAGATCTAATAAAGTCAATAAGCAGAGTAAAACTGCTAGACATATAACAAACTTAATTCTGAGTGGACTCCCTGTAGTACAGTATGTCTTAATACCTCATGTTTTGGAAAAAAAAAACAGTTATATTGTAGAAAATTTCATCTGCATTCCACAGAAAAAACATGCAAGATCACCACAGCAGTTTTATATATAGCTCTACAAGTGTCTTACTTTTGTTTTCATGTAATTGCTAATTTCTGGGCTGTTTACCTGAGTTGTACTCTGCATTGTCAATCATATTGACAAAATATGAAATAAGAAATGCTCTTAAGAGGTTTGAAAGTGTCCTTTAATGATTTGCTTTTTAATTTAGCCACTGAGAGACTTTTAAATCATTGATCCTTTGTCATCCTCCCTTAGTTCCAGCGTAGACCAGCACTGCATCTCCCCAGCTCTGCTGCACTCTGCCCAGCTGACTGCTCTCATGTATCACAGTCAGCCTAATGCTGGGTTTACACCATACATGCATTCAGCAGCAGACACAGCCAGTTTACATGCAATGTCTGTCATGATCTGCTGTGGTAGCTGGTCTTAATTACTCATGCTTTACTCTTTCCAGCTCCTAATTATCATTCATCTCATCCATCTACCAGCTTGCCTTATATTGGGCTCAGTTCCAGCTATCGCGGCCAGATCATTAAATGTTGTTTTCTGTTCAGTCTGTTCAATTCTGTTTATTCTAAGGTTCATGTCCTGGATCCTGGCGGCCTCTTCCACTGAGCCTGCCCGTCTGCACCTGATCCTGCATCTGCCTTCAGTCCAGCGGCTGGATTGCACCATTTTCCAGGGAGATGGACTGGACTGTTGAACCAGGTGACTCACTGTGATCATCATCTTCTGTCAGATGATCGTGGTCACTTACCTGTGTTTCTCCCACCAGAGTGTCTGAGATTGGGCGGTGCCCCAACCCCCCTCCTGCAGAATCCGAGAGTTGCAGATCCTAGCAGCTCCACTTTAGTTTCAGTTTGTTTATGTTTTTATAGTAATAAATGTTTTGAACTTTCCTACTGACTGTCTCACATTGAATACTGGGTCCATCTGTCCCATTTTATGACAATGTCTATACACTGGATAAAGTATAACCTTGCTCAAATGAAAAAAAATTATGTCCAGATATCACATCTAAAATATGTGAATTCACAGAAGCTGAATTCAATCACTTGTTGTGACCTGATTATTTTATGTGGATGTAAACAATAATACTGCACTTGACCTAACTTTAAATCTTTGCCTTGTTCGAAATAATTCTGAACATTTCAATTGATGAACTAAAGGAATATATTGAAATTGAACCAACCTAATGTACTTACTTTTAACTAAATTAACATTGTCTAATTAACATTGACAGTCATTAGTTTGAATAAAAAGCTACATGTTACACTTTTTTCAGTGTAGTTGAAGTGCATCTGGGAGCATCAAGGAATCCTGCAGCGCATTTGAGCAGCTGGAACAGTGTCTCATGAGCATTTAAGCATCTCAGGCACACACATATGCAGTGCTTCATATATCCCATGCACCTTTGTCTTCCTTTGACACATTCTTCTTCTCCGTTGACTACATGACCTGATGTAACGAGTACATTTCTCCACTGTGAGATCAATAAAGTCAATCAGTCATTCAATGAAGAGGCTCTGCTAATGTGCTGGTGTCCTCTCAGGATATGGGAACTGATGCAGGGTGGTAGGTTGGTCAAAATGGGCTCAGGTGAGACAAAAATATTGGAGATGAGTAAAATGCTTCTTTATGCTCAAATTGCATTTGGTGTGAGCATAACCCTTCAATCTACCCCTGTTGGATCTCTGAGCTAGTCACAGCCATCCTCTGCCTCTTCCGCCATCTATATTTCTCTGCCCTGGTTCTGTGATCTACAGCTGTCGCCATTTGATTACCGCTGTTAGCATTCAGAGATAGCCCAGGCCAGCTTAAGAGTCTTATCCTGCTGTGGCACTCTCTGCACAGCAGATTTCTCCAATCTGCAGATTTCTTGTTCCTGCTCAGACAGAAGTACAGCTGAATGCAACTATCATACACAGCTTCTAGACGAGGTTTTGGTATTCTCCATACTGGTTCTGTATTGGGTGATTCTGGTGAATCCAGGGATATTGGTGGCTTAAAATAAAGCACTGCAACTTGCTCCATAAAATCCAAGTCTGCAATATTGGAGCTTTTTTCCCACCACAAAAATTTCTGGCCAAACACTAGGCAGGCAAAAGCCTATGGAAATGGCAAGGGTTTTTTTTGTTGGTTTGGTGTGATCAGCAAATTATGATGGTTGGTGTGTTTTGCACCTTCTAATATGGTTCTATATGATTTCAAATCCAATTGTGCCTAAAGCTTTAACTTGCTGGCCTAATCTTTTGACATTGATTTAAAATTTCCCAAAAAAGTTTATTTTTACATCATAGCATTTATTCTGTTTGGCAAACTAGTTCCTAGTTGCTGCCATTTTGCTTCCTTTTTGGCATTGTGTTTCAGGATTACAAGCTGCCCCTTTTACCCCCAATAGTTATAATTAAAGCCAAAATGTGTAATTTTCAGTTACATCTAATGGTCAGACTACAGCGACATGAACCGCTCCCCTCACCGCTTTTCTCTCTAAAACAATATAAAGCCATTATGGTACAAAATGGCTTCCACAATGTCCACATCACCTATCTTGTAAAGTGATGATGAAGTTTGTTTACATAGTTAATTTTATGGATAGTATTTTATTCGTCATTGTAGGATATGGATTGTGTATATGCATAAAATAGCAATGCAGGTTGTCTTTCCAAACTCAAAGGCTGTAGCTGCAAAACACTACAAAACTAGAAAAGAACTCAGGGCACAGACCCGTGCCAAGCAGTCTCCTATTTCAACATATACCTATTCAGGTGTAGCTAAAACTCGCACATCTGGATCATGAGTTTTGGAGTCCAATGCTAAAACTGTTAATAGTCACTGCTGCCACCCCCTGATTTTGGGGGGAATGCTTGTTTCCTCCATAAATCACTATCTCACAATGATGAACAATCCTTTAAAGGAGAAGTCCAGTCAC
>NW_015150620.1:1079809-1104563 GCF_000732505.1 Cyprinodon variegatus
GGAAAGGTGAAATAACTATTTTGTTTTTCACTTCTACTCAATGTATTACAACATTCAACTGCACTTGGGCATTGTCGGTTTAACTACAGCTCTTGTGAATTTCAATGGTTTAACCATTCAACAGTTTAACGTCCAACCTCATGGATGTCTCCTGAATGGTTATACCTGGAGGCTTGGTATACACTCTTCAGACTGTTCAAAGTTGGTAGATGTAGCAGTCTACCTCTAGAAGCAGAATGCTGAAAAGCAGACTGTCTGCAAAATTCTCTGTGAGTTTAAAGGAGTAACTTGGATCCAGAGGTCCTAGAATCGGGAACAACAAGACCTTACAATCAACATGCCTAGTAAGTCCATGCTTTCACAGAACCCAAAGAAAACACAGACTTGACTAAACTTTCCTGAACACTGAAGATACCTAGGCTTTCCAAAACAGATATCAGGAGAGGACTGGCAAAAAACATGGTAAGCATTATCAGCTAAAAAATACTTTAATAATAATATAATTAAAAAAATAATAATAATTTGTGCTTTACTGTGTTTCAAAACGGAAGTTGAAGAACCTAATAGCGACCCCATGCTAGCCAACCAGATGCTTACATGCTTTGAGTAGGGGGACCAGACGTCCTCTTTTTCCCGGACATATCCTACTTTTCAGACCTAAAAAAATGTCCGGGGAGAACTTCAAAATCATCCGGGACTGGTCAACTACAGTGCAAGCATGTAGTCGAAACAGGGAGCCAGTGGGGGATGGAGCAACCGAACCTGACCCGGTAACGGTAGCCTGGACAGCTGCTTCCCCGTGAATTCCCCATGGCTCTCTGCTGAGGTCCGGTCCAGTCGGCCCAGCAGTCGACCCCCCCCCCCCAACAAAAAAAAACTGTCCTCCTTTTCAGAAACCCAAATCTGGTCACCCTGGCTTTGAGCAGCTGCTTATTAGGTAAAAAAAAAAAGTGTTATTTCAATAAGGTTTACCCATAAATATGAGTTTAAGTTTTAATTGTTTCCTGAACTACTTATAACATTTGATTGCTGAAAAAGAGTACTTTGCACACATACTGTGAAGGAAATTGAAATAAAAATGTTATTAATACAATACAACTTAAGTTACAGAGAAAAAAATATGAAAGTGAAATCCTGACATTTTGGGCTAGTGAAGAAAACAAAAAGAATACTTTTGAGTGCCCTGTTAATAACAGTTGTTATTTTCACAATTTTACTGGTCCTTGTCCTCGACTTTATCCGCCTGGCCTCCCTCATCAACCCCCTGTCCACCTTCCTGCACAGCCATGCAACTGCAACCTGCAAAACAGTGACATTACCATATAACACACCCACAACATACCTCATGTTGTGTAATGTGGCAGGCAGACCCCTCATCAATCTTGGACACTCTGACCATTCACACACTGCTGTCTATGTGACCACATATTCTCATTTATGTCACATTGGATATTCTACCTTGCAATGCATTGTGGGTATGAATGGCGGGTTTGTCTCAACCATCCTTAAACTTCTCGTCCCTATTCTTCCACCTGGGACCCTTACTCCTCTTCCCCTACTTTTCCCTTTTTCTTAAGTGTGCAGTTGCACTTGTTTAATAACCTGGTGAGGTGCTTCCATGTGTAGAGACTTTATCAGTCTAGGTAGAATCACAGTGATGGACTGCACATGTCAGGTAAATAAACATAGTATATGATTGGTTGTCTGAGATGCAGAAAACTCTCATTTAATTAAGCCAGTCATACACTGCATGATATTTTCAATCGTTGCATACAGTAACAACTCAAACTGTACAATGAAACCACAGAGTTTAAAAGTTCACAGCTCACAATGTATGTTCTCATACTGTGCGATGCGACGCTCTGATACAATCTACCTGCTCACACAGCACAAACAAAAACCACACGTCGGACTCACCTCCAAGAGATGGTCGGACTCGTCAATCTGGGAGATGAGGAAAACTCCCTTGTTTGCACATGCGCAGTGCTCAAGGTTCTGGTAAATCGGCATCTGATTTGTTTTTGGAAGAAAAAGCATCAAACTGATATCCAACCAATCATTTTACATGAACAATTTTTTCATGTGAGACTTCAGCTTCATCGCATTCATGCTAACGACATAATTATTTGTCCTAATTGTAGGCTACATTTGCTAAATAATTTGCCTAAATGTACTCTGTAAATTGAAACATTTACAAAGACATTGGAAATATCATTATGTGAATGAGCAATTTCCTTATTTTGTGAAGAATGCCTAAAGGTTTGGAGGGTTTCATTGTTATTTTGAGAATGTCATTTCTGTTTCAAGAAATGAGCCAAAGCAACAGAAGAAAAAAAAATAATGAAGCAAAACTAGCTAAGGGGTTCTCATTCTTGGTTATTCCCCCAGGAAATATCCCAGAAGGTTAAGAATAAATTACTAATTTGGCACTCACTTAATAAAAATATATATTCAACTAAATAAATCTTGGATTTGCATTGTGAATTGTTTTAAACATGTCTGATTGCTCTACATTAGTGTACAGGCTAATGTGATATAATTCTAAATCTTTTAGAATAACCTTGCTTCTCAAACATAAAATCCATGCTGAACTTTAATACTGTATCATTGCATACTTTTATTGATGCAGGTTTCCAAACATTTTAGTTTGCCTTTGTCGTATGGCTTAGGAACAGAGAACTGAAATGAAGACCTGATAGAATGGAATTAAGTTCAAGGTTCTTTTAATACACTGGGGGACAAACACCAAAAATCAAATGGAAGCAGGGGTTTCAAAAACAGAAGCAGGGATATGTCCAAAAACAAACTTGGTCAAAATATTACTAGAAGGCTAAGTTCAAATAAAAAAAAAGGCTGGAATGCTTGTATCAAAGGACAAAGATGAACTGTCAAAGTGAAGCAGCATAACTGAGAAATAAATAGGCCAACAAACAAAGGAGGACCACAAACTCCAGGTGAATGACATTAAGGTGTGGTGGATCCTGATTGCAGGGAGGAACTCAGGAAATGAAGTTGCCTAAAATGAGATAGGAAATAATTACAAAATAAAACAGGAAGTGAAAAGAAATGGTAACAAGTAATCTTAACTAGTCAGGACTGCTCCAATTGCCTTGTTTCTTCAGTGTACATAGTAGCTTTTATTTTTTAATTTAGTTTTACTAGCTTAGAGTTCTTAACTTAAATATGTTTAACTTGGAGTTCAACTATTTTTATGAATAAATTGTTTTTAATGAAAGTTGTTGTGAATGTATTCCATATGTGTGCAGAATAAACGGTTTGAACATGATTTCAGCTTGAATTACAATTTAATCTGTTGTCCTGCAGTAGAAGAAAGGTCAAAGACTACAATAGCATTAACTGCTACATAAAAGTGTTGTGTTTTTGTTTTTTTTGTCTTGTTAGCTTTCTTTGTAAAAATGTACTGAGAATTGTTGTGTACTGATGATACGTAAATGTAGTGGGAAAGAAAAATCAATCTCCTATTAATTCCCTTTTACATATATTGATTTATGAGTACTCAGTTTCATTCATTCAGGCCTCAGGGCTGCAAGGACACAAGATGTCTAAGATAGAGGAGTTTTTTATCCTATTAAGAAGTGTTTGGGATAAAAATCATTTTCCTAACCAACTAGACTGTTTCTTAGGAATTATGTTGTAATATTTTATGTTGTTGTTAACTGTCTATAAGTGTTATGGGTAACAGTATTTGAAGATCTTCAAAGACTTTCTGCAGGGTTTAGATGAGTGAAATAAACTTTGTGTAGCCGGAGCAGGGATGGGCATCATGTCATCTTGTTGATGAAATGAATGTTGCCACAGTGAAATCCATTGATCACCCTTTTTTAACTGTGCTGAATAGTTGAATACCTTTTTCACACTACAGTCAATAAACTGAATGAAATAGAATAATAGGTGACATCAGATCCAGCCCTAGGGAAAATTATGTTTTTTTTGTTATTGGGAAGTTGTGTCTTTCCTCGCTGAATATGTTAGGTGATTATTTTTTTATCGGATACTGATCATAAATCTTATATTTAGAGAGATTTTTAAAGGTTTGACTTCTTCTATTTACCATATTACAATGCCTCACCAGAAATCCAGCTAGTATATGTTTTAAACTACCACCCAGCACACCCAACAACATGTTAGGCTTTGCATAAAGACAGTGTTTCATTTAAAATTGGTTCAATAAATTTGGTTCATTATTTCCCTTTTTTGTTAAAGAAAAACATTTTTAGTTTAGAGTAAATGGAAATATTTTTATCTAAAAGGGATACAGTACTGTTTCAGTCAGTGCAAATAAATTAGACATGGTTAAAGTAGATGAAAAGAATCAAGTAAGCTGCAGCTCAGAAATCCTTCCCCCACCACCTTGCTTAATTACAATGAGGTGCCCAAAGTGAAAAGGTGTCAGCAGTTCAGAGGAGAGAATCCATCCCTAATAAATGGAAACAGTTAAGTGAGACAGCAGACAGCCTAGAACTTCTGTGGCAAATTGGAGTGTCAGTGACAGAAAAGCAAAACATTGACAGAGAGCTAAATGGTACATAAAAAGAAAAGGGGATACAAACTTCCAGCACTTCCAGCTCTGGGAAGTAATGGGACAACTATTTGTTTTTCTTTTTGCTGTAATGGCACACACATTTTTAATGAAAATACAAACAAATATTACCCTCACTCTTCAGTGTTTCAATACAGGAGTCAAATTAAAATTAAATATTCATGCAATTAGAATGGGGTGGAAGTCAATCAGAAGTTTTATCAATTTAGTCAACATTTGCCAGGCTGAAAAATAAAACAAATATTTTATTCATCATTCTCTTTTAATATTATTACAGAGACAATATCCCAGAGTTTGAAATCTTTGCAGCAATAAAATAATTTATAAAGGAGAAAACAATTGCCTTCTATACACATATAAGGTCACAGAAATTGAATGTTAAGCACTAACTTATAAGACAAAATAAATAAATTGTCTATTGATCCAAAACACCCCCACCAGTGTTTCTATTTTTCAAGGCAGATTTGCCTTGAATTGTCACAGTAGAGTAAGTAGAACCTGAACAATTATAAAACTCTTGTTTCATTCCTCATTGCAACTTCAAATTCAAATTTACACTGCACAGATAGTTAGGATTCAATATCACGTATGTGTTTCAACCGTGAATTGTATTGTATCTTTAACTAGTCAACTTAACAGTTTTTGTTTTTCCTATTTCTTTTAACTTGCTTCAGCTACGAGTATGAAACTGACAGGACTACCGGTAAACATTTCATGACATAAAGTGCTGTATTGCATCACTGAATAATTTTTATAACTACAGCTGACAGCTTTGTTGTTAAATCATATTTTGTTTCATTCTGCGAGCTTGTTATGGTCTGTAAGCATGATCTGTGCCACAAATTTATTTGCATAGTTGAAACCAATGAAAGAATGTTACCCGTAAGCAGAAATGTGTTATGTTTGTTTGTTTTGTACTTAACAATTTCAGATTACAGGTAATTAAACATTTTGAATTTAATTGAATTGAATTCAAGTGTGATTTTAAAATTTCTTTTTTGAACAAAAACACTCCCAGTAAACAAATTCTGGTGTGTCTCTTATAGTTCAAAATACACAAACATGATAAATACTATATGTTCTTTAAAATGTAACAGACCTTAAACCATATCTTCAATGAGCCAACTTAGTTACCATAGAGTACTTAGTTGTAAAGGTTCATGCAACATTTTAATTAACATTAAAGAAACTTATGGCTGAGGTAGCTTACATTATTGATCACAGGGGTCTGTGATGTCATATATGTACATCTTTCTTTCATATTAAAACTACCTGCTATTAATTTATGCAGAGTTCTTGAGACAGTTTGTTAAAGCTGTTTTAGTGCATTAAATCTGTATAGTACTTTGTTGCATGAAGCTAGATGGTTCTGCAAGTTTAAGTGAACCTATGTGGTGCATCTATAGAAGATGCTTTAAAAATGTTGTATCTACAATATACTTCTCTTTTTCTGCTGGGGGGTTAAATTGTTAGCTTGGCTGTCATAAGCATTCTGAGCTGCTTTTCTTTCCATTTTTATTAGCAAAGTGGAAAAGAAAACCTCACTAGATTGTGTTGATTGCTAATTTGCTCAGCTCATGAAATACTGAGGTAGTGCCAACTTTATTTGATTGCCAATATACTAGATTAAATGGTCTTTTTATGTTGCATGGGAAGTGGAATGATTGGAAATATGGTCAAGTAAGACAAAATAAAAGGATATATTCATGAGTGTATTTTCAGATGGAGTGGTGAAATGGTAACCAGTTAATCTCATACACAGTTTTACTGAACCTGTCATGATCTGTTCTGATAGCTGGTCTTAATCGTTTATTTCACTTACCTGGCCAGTCTGCTCAGTTCTTAATCATCTCTGATCGCATCCACCTGTAGGTTCTGCCTTATACTCGGTCCAGCCCAGCCATCGGGGCGAGATCATTGTTTGCTTTCTGTTTGTTCCTTGATTGATTTCTGTTAGTGTCCTGTCTGTCAGTTTTGTTAGGTTTATTTCCAAGGTTCATGTTTAAGTGAGGAGATTATTTTTTAAACCATGTCTTCAAGCAGGTGAGAGCGTTTCAGCATTTCCTGAGTTATTCTGTTTTCCGGATTCTGTTCCCTCTCACCCACTGGCCCTGTCTGAGCTGCCCACCTGAACTTCTGCTCAACGGACTGCACTTTGAACCTGTCCTCCAAGGTGCGTTTCTGTGTGAGCTGCGTGCTCGACGCGCGGGACTCTGAACCTGCCTTCACGCTCTGATGGATTCCTGGAACCCGGACCTGTCCATTCCTGAGTGAACCAATCTGTTAAACCAGTGATTGGGCTGTCCCCCGCCTCCCTCCTGCAGCCACAACGAGCCGCAGATCCTCAACAACTTCACTTCTGTTCCATCTGTTTATGTTTTTATTTTAATAAGTGTTTTGAACTTTCCTACTGGTTGTCTCACCTTGAATACTGGGTCCATCTGTCCCGTTTTATGACAGAACCACTTTAGTATGCACTCTCTTTTAAATGGTTTATCCCCATCAACCGGATGGTAACATTTTACTTGCACGTACTTTGACAATATTTCTGATCAGTTTAATCTATTTCTTTCATAGACTTATTTTATCCTACTTAAATAGGGACTTCCATAGGTGCAGAATGGAAACCAAAGTGCTGCATAGGTTAGTGCAATATAACTACTTTTTAAACATACAAGGAAGCTGGACTAAATCTCTAGAAAAATGCCATGTTGTGGAATTCATAGTCACTCATCCTACCCTCTTAGAATGGAATTAGCTTCTACTGCACACCAGTCATACTGCATACAGTCACAAAAGGTGGCTGTGGCTTCAAGCTATCAAGCTTGTGGATTTGGGTTTGCTTTTTGGGATCATTAAAGAAATCTGATTTTCAAAGATCCGCAATTAAATGCAGTTAAACTAGAAGTTTGTGGCTGATAAACAAACATGTTTATATCTGTTCTTTACATAAGATATACATAAGAGGAAAGTAAATATTAGTTTTATTTTCAGGGGTTTTGTATTTGTTGACCTCTTCCTTTTACATGGCGCTGTATCTAAAATCCGCTGCCACTGGCTTCGATCGGCTGCTCTATAGAAAAGAAGGATATAGCACAAATGTTAACAGATCTTATGGGTTAGTCTAAAGGAAGACTAAGCATCAGTAATAATTTAAACCCACAAATACGGAAAGTGGATTTAAGCAAATCATTATTGAGCATTGTTTGACAATTTATCACATTAAATTGTGATAAAATGTGTAATAAAAGACAGCTGTGAATCAAAATGATCCTAATTTTATTGTTAAAATTTGGCAGTCCAAAGTCAACCAGAATGATATAAAAAGGGTGTCTACAGGATGACTCATTGTATAAAAATAAATCATAAATGGTCTAGGTATGCAGCAAATTATATCACTTGTCGTCTCCCGTTTCATCCACGACCAGGTCGCAGGGGCAGCGGTCTCGGTAGACACTCCCTGCAGACACATCCTTGAGCTCTGCAGAGGTAAGCCCAAGGTGCTCCAAGGCCAGTTGAGACATAAGGGCAGTCCAACGTGCCTGGTTTGTCCCCTTCTGGAGGCATCCAAGGGGCATCCGAAAAGGATGCCCAAGCCACCTCAGCTGACTCCTCTTTATGTGGAGGCGAAGTGGTTCTACTCCGAGCCCCTCCTGATTGACAGAGCTCCTCACTCTATCTTTAATGGAGGACCCAGCCAGCTTCACCGTACCGAGTGACGTCACGGGCCTCTATTTTTTTGATATCATTGGGACTTTGTAAACCGCTCCTTGTCTAACCTCTCACCCAGACCTTTTTTTTTTTTTTTTAGAATGGGTTCCAGTCGCAATCGTTCAAATGTAAATTCTTGAAAGCTAAACCTGCCAATCTTTGTCTTTCTAAAGGGAACTTTTTGTGTTCACATGGTTTTTTATTTCTGGTATTATTCCTCTGCCTCTTTTAACTATTATGGTACATGGATATAGTATAGTATATTTGTATGTAGCTTTAAAGCTGCTATAAAGCAGCAACAGTATTTCAAATTTCACATGCAGAGACATTCTGAATAAGGAGTACCAACAATCTTTCAGTCTCAATTAGTGATTAGTCCAAAACAAGTTAAAAGTTAAATTTTCTTTGGAGCTGAAGTGTTAGAGCTAAAGTCTTGGCAAAGGGCTGATGAGTCCATGAGCTAGACCAGGCCCACTACCTGATAGCTTGGGGACACCGAGACTGGGGAGATGGCCAGGTAGTGAATATTGTATTTGACCTCTTCATTTATCTTCTCCCTGATTTTCTTTCCCAGTTTTTTTTTTTTTTGCAAGCCTGCTTGTGTGTTCATGTTACTCTTTAGATCATATGTGGTGCTGAATGAGCTGAAGTTGCATATAGTAAAGCAAACAAGTTATTCTGCTATCTCTCTCTCCACAAACACCAATTCTCCACAACCACAGCTCAAATAGCCACTTTACCCCAATGAATTGGGTTCAAATGCAATCTTGGCTATTGTCACATGTGGTTTAGAGGCCATTTCTTAATGGTGCACCAACTACTCCCTATCCTGTTCTTTTTGTTCGAGGCACTACATTTCTTGTTAAATAGTCCAATGTTTGTTTTAAGGGAAGAAATATGTTTTTTTACTTTGGTAGTTTGGGGCAGGCGGATAAGAGGTTTTTGTGTGCTTTAAAAACGGATTGGCTTCAAAACAGTGAAAAGCAAGCAAAACAAGTTAAAAGCAAAAGCAGACAGAGTTTAAAACCTTAATAGCTCAAATAATACATCAATTATGTATTTTTTTCATAAAAGAAGGATAATATTGACATCAAGATTGTTTTTTTTCCAACAAAGTTAATTACTTAAACTGTAAAGGAATCCTTTCTATCGTTCCTCCACAAATTTAGAGTCTGAATAGCTCTCTCCACTGCGGGGATCTAATTTGTTCCCACTGTTCGCCTTGGATAACGAGTATCCAGCTGTCAAGAGGCCCTGCTGGCAGTGACCTCTCTTCATGAACCTTAGGAGGTAACTGTGTTTTTGGCCTGTTCTTTTTACAGACTGGCAGCTACATAAAAAAAGTGACAAGGAGCAACTCTTTAAGAAAGTGGAGAACCTAAAGAAATACTGCAAAAGAAATAAGGGGAAAGATGGTTTCACCAAAAAAACTGAGAATGTCTCTTGGAATAAAGAAGAAAAATGAACAAAGAGAAATTAAAGACATTGGGAGACTGAGAGTTACTTCTTGATGCAGAATGAGGGCAGTCAAACAACTGATTCAATAGGACAATACATAAAAGCCCCATTTACACTACCCTTGAAAAACCGATCCATGCCAAGACCGGTCCGAGCTTAGATCAGTTAACCAGGCCGAGCTCGGTACTGACGACCGTTTACACATCACTCTATCTCGGTTCCTCGACTCCTCGCCTCGTAGTGATGATCTGCGGTATTACTGCCAGTATTAAAGGAGGAAATCAAGCAGTTGGTAGCAGTAATGCACCAAAACTTATTTGCCAACGGCCATAAAACACAAGAAGAAGAAGACGAAGAAGGAGGGAATCAAGCAAATCAAAATGGTGGCGCCCGTCACATTCAGAAAGTTATGCTTGATTATTATTGCTGTACTTCAGTGTTATTATTTAAAATGCCATTATTTAAAATGTTGCGTGGAGAAGATTTCAATTCTTGTTTATAGTCATTTCTGGAGGGGCATTACCGCCAACTACTGGAATGGAGTGTGAATCGGGATGTGCAGCCAGACGGAGATGACGCATTCTGCTCATGCGCTCTTGTATCAGAGAACCGAGCCAGGGACAAACCGAGCCGAGCCCACCTGTGTCTAGCTCGGTTCAGTTCAGTTTGCTTTCCAGTTACACACGATAAGTTATCTCAGTTACTGAGCTTGGACCGGTCTCGGCACGGTTTTTCAAGGGTAGTGTAAATGGGGTAAAAGTAATGTAGTCTATTCCATATGACATACACATTATATTCCATATCATATGTATTATGCATATTATGTGTATAACAATGCAATATGGGAAAGACAATAGGTCTATTTGAAAAAGTGTAAAAAATAAGCCACTGAAAAAGGAATTTGGCATGTTGTGTGTGTGTGTGTGTGTGTGTGTGTGTGTGTGTGTGTGTGTGTGTGTGTGTGTGTGTGTGTGTGTGTGTGTGTGTGTGTGTGTGTGTGTGTGTGTGTGTGTGTTTCTCTGGCATAGTTTTTTTTTCACAAACACCATTATATTTTCCTTCTGGTGATCACTTTATCATGATTATTGACTGCGAAAGATTCTCAGACTGCAGAAGTTAACCAGTTCTGTATCAAAGAGATTGTCCAGGGAAATGTCATGAGAGCTGTACAAAACGAAATTTAATTTTGTATACACTCTGTGTAGTCTACGTCTAAGACCTAAACGACCATATTTTTTTGACATACTTGTTATGAATATTCGATTCATATCAAGATGTCCCAACTTATTGTAAATTATTCCCAGTTATTATTATTCCTTTAGTAGTGACTGATAATGAGAAAATATAATCTCTGATGTAACACTGTGAATTTTGCAAATGCTTGTTTATTCTGCCAGACATGACTTGAGTTTTGATGTATCATGACAGTGGAGTAGTTTGTGATTTTCATTTACCATTTGGCCTATTCAGTGGGATGGCATTTTATTCAAAGCTCGGAGAGAGATGTAATCTTACAATCTGACAAAGGCCTGCGTGTGTGTCTGATCCTAGGACTCTATTTATTTGTGAGTCTGGATAGCATCACAGCTTTTCTAGCACCACTGGTCAAAACGCAAGACATCACCACAACTTGCATGATATCTGGCAGTAGAGCTGACACATCCCCTACTGCTGTTCTTTTGTCACGCTTCTTAGAAAAAAGCAGCTTTGAAGAATGTCAGCTACCCTCTGTTAACAATCCCTATCAGTGTCTTTAAAATCGTTGGATTGGTGTCTCCCTGGGAGATGGTTTCCCTGTTGCCCAGACATCTAACATATTATGTTGCACCATGTTTGATAAGACAATCATGCCAGATGCCTTTGCCAGATATGTTGTGGCAAAACATGAAGCAGGACAACAACAATATAGATGGAAGACGATAAGAAAAACAGAAAGCTGAAGCAACCGTTAGATTTAAATGTAAATGTAACAATGTCAATTCTTAGATAGGAGACTACAGAAATAATAAACACTTTGTTATATATCAATTAAATCATAATTACATGTTGAATAATTAATTACAATAATGATTTACTTTTAAAGCCACATGCTCATCCATTTACCTACCAAAGATTGTAATAAAACAGTATAATATACATACATAAATGATGCAATATTAGAAAAAAGAGCTTGAGCTACCAACTCTAAATGGGATGTTTATCAAAATAATAATTAGTGTATTACTTTTATATTTCACAATAGATTATTTAAACATCCAAATGCAAAAAGAAACTGTAATGTTAAAGAAGGGGTTTATAAGACTAATAACTAATACAAATAACAGTGGTCAGCATTTAGAAAAATAGTTGACTAAGTTAATAAAGAAACTGCAACATAGACACGGACAAGGAAAGCTTGTTCTCTGGCTGTCTCAGTATGTTCTTGCACAGTGTGGCTAATAGTTGAACAGTACTTTAATATAGCTTCTTTCTATATGTAAATATTATGAGTCTAGAGACACACAAAGAGAAGCATATATTTTACAGATTATGCATCCATGCAGACCAAACCCCATTTGCATTATATTAACTAAGCCATCATAGCTATGATATTTAAAGCAATACTATAAAAGGTACGGTTAAGCTAGCATAATTCAAACCACATAAAAAAATAAATAAATATCATAAATTTCGGCAGTGACGATAAAATTAACAGACAAATGCTGTCATGTAGTGGCATTAAGCTTAGTGCTTAAATCCTGATAAATCTAAATAGCCCTTCAGGGACTGGGCCTTTTCGGGTTTGGCTCCTCAGAGGTCGGGCTCTCGGTGCTCTTTTCTGTTTCTTTGGTGGGTGTAGCCATCCCTATGTCTTCCTTTCTTTTGTCCAAGTGATCTCGGGTGCCTTTGAATATCTGGGACTAGCCTATTTATCAATCCTGGGCCCTACAGACAAGTCTGTAGGCACTTGGTTTTAATAAACACAAGATCATAACATTTAGAGGCCGAGAAAGAAGGCCGTCTTGGTCTCAGCCTCTAAATATCCTGGTTTTGTCTTGGTGTTGCCATCTAATGGTCTTGGCCTCGTCTCTGTACTTCTTGGTCTCGGTTAGTGTGGTCTTGACTTCATTACTACTGGGAGTTCCGGACATGGCAAGAGACAACAAGTGTGATAATGAGAAACCATTAGGTTGGAGCTTCACCTCATTTTAGTCAGAAGGTCCATTACCATGACCCATTTGAAATTGTGCTGAGATCGGTTTGAGCACAGTAACCGAGATAACTGTTGAGTGTAAATGCCACGCACAAGTAAAGATCACCACTAGTAGGTGAGGAATCTTGCTAGCGTGGTGTGTAAGTTTTCGTAAGGAACCAAGCTCGGCACGGTAACTGATCCAAGCCCGACATGGATCAGTTTTAAGAGGGTAGTGTAAATGGGGCTAGGGTTTGAATTTCCTAGTATGATTACAAACTCTAAGGGAACTGATCCTCAAAAGCTTTTCACAAATATATGACGGCATCCATCCCACTTTGGATGGTGCAGCTCTTCTTTCAAGGAATCTGTCAGAATTTATTAGTTCTCAAAAACACTGGCAACCTAGAGTGTAGACCTTTGCTTTCGAGCTCGGCATGTTTTCAGTGTAGTCCTGTTTAGCTTACTGTGACTAGATGGATGTGCATTCTTCATCCTCTGACATGGGCGCTGGCTCGGAGCTCATCTGCCTGACTGTATGTTTCCTGTACAGGGCTGCCTTTTACAGTTGACTTTTCTATCTCTGCTTCTTTCTGTATGTCTGCTTCTGTCTCTTTGAACCACAGTGGGCCTCAGCAGATGGCCGCTCACAATGAGCCTGGTTCTGTTGGAAGTTTCTTCCTGTTAAAAGTGAGTTTTTCTCTCCACTGCTCCATGCTTAGTGTTAGAGATTAACTTCGAGTCGATGATAGATTAGATAGAAAAATCTGAATCAATTTAACTGTATGAACTGTAAAGTGCCTCGAGATGATGTGTTGACTGAATTGATTGAAAATGAACCATGGCATTTTATTATAAAATTAAAAAGACTATTCACACTATTTTGTCCACATAGAACCCTGGTAAGCCCAACTGGCATATTTGTTAGCATAATTAATAGCAAATTTTTCAAAATTCATATACTCGCTCTTCACTACTTGCCTGTTGCCACATCATAGCTGCCAGGAGCAGATATAAGTTGTTATGGTTTAAATGTTTAACTATATATGCGGTCAAGTTGAGGAATTTAAATATTTGTGATGGGTGCTTAACAAAATTGTAAAACATGTTTGCAGGTAAAGATAGAATGATGGAAAGATGTGCCACTCAAATCAGCTCCACTGTCCTACGCACAAACAAAACACACAGCAGCCCATCTGTCTTCAACACTCAACGAAAAAATGCATTTACACACAAGAAATACGAAATTGGTTATGATTGGCTTTGCCCCCAGTAAATCTGAGGGACACTGGCCTGCCTCCGCTTCTAAGCTTTTCTAATAATGTTGGTCTTAGCTGAACCTTATTGAGAGCATTCAGGTCTTTGCAGCAAATAACGGACAACCTTCATCACATTCATGCTGCTGTTTTCTGTGCCCTCTGCTATAGCCTTGATTATTATTGCTCAGTACTATAGACAGTCACTTGAGGGTCACCACAAAATGAACCACATAGATGATTAACTGGGAATGGAGGGAGCATGACAGGCCATTTTGCGGCTGTGGTTGGAATTTTATTTTGAAGGCAGTCTAATTTTTTAAATATAATAGTGGCCATTTCTAAATTTTAGCGTATAAAATGTGGGACCTATATCCCTGACACTTTGGCTGGTTGGATTATTGAAGTTGTAATTTGTAATTTCTAACAGTGCTTCTACTCAGGATAAACAAAATGAAAACCTAACTTTTCATAAATACTAAGGACCTCAACAAATTTCGCTTTTTTAATTTTACTTTAAACTTATTGGTAGGAGAACTATAATACTTAGTTTAAGGTTAGAATAAAGCTTAGAGAGGTTTTTCAGAGAACAGGAGAGTGAAAGACAAAAAGATCAACCCAAATTCGAATTAAAAATAACATGTGGGCAAACTCATATGGATTACATTTATATGAGAATGTAAATAACATGCTTTCTCTTTGATTTAGTCTATGTAACTTATTTCGTCAAAGGTCTTTAAAAGAATAAGCTGGTGACAAGAATAAGCTGGTTTGTAACTTTGGTAAATCTATTTACCTATACATATTATAATATGCACATATCGATTGTCGTAAGGTATAATGGCAAGAGAAAAATGTTACATTTTTATCTCAAAACTGGATTTTCAATAATGTGCATTTACCTTAATGTCAGCAAAAAAAAAGTTCAAGCTGAAAAAGATATGATTTACTGAAAAGTAGATGAACACTTTATATGTAACAAAACATTAATTCACAGAGCAGAGCAACATCAAGGGTGATCGCTTTACAATCAAGACCCATAACATTGGAACCTTCAGCATTAAGCAGGCGCGTAATGCTGAAATTAATACCAATTATACTTATGTAGGGTATTGATAGATTAGACAAAAGGAAACGAAGGTTAGAAATAATTGAAAGGCTACACACACCCAAGCACACTTTTAGTTGAACTGAACAAAGAACATTGAAGCTAATAAATCAGGCAAAAAATTCATTCTACTGACCAGTTTGAAAGCTCTAAGGACATGAAATATAGGCACCAGTGTTTAAGAGTTTCATCAAGCATAAAGTGTCAAAATGGCTTAATCTCTTATTTCCCTTTAGAAAAGGGTTAGAAATATCAATACAGTTTAATATTGTAGTCAGTAAGCCCTTGTTCCCTTTTATATTGTCAATTACTACTAAATTTGAAAGCAAGACATTGAATTACAATCCAACTTTTGAAGAATTTTAAAGCAAAAAAACTTAATCATTCTGATGAAAATACATAAAAACTTTCATTGTAGCTTACTTTGGTTTTATGTACAACAAGGAATTGATTCATGTTGGAATATAGTGCTATGATGGCTGTGATACTCAAAAGACCTTTATAAGATAATATGTGGATGGTTTTAAAAAGCTGAACAGAGGCAATAACCCTTTCAGCTTTTATTGGAGGCGACAGATGGAATAATTGTACAGTGGATGTATAAATGGGCTGCAATGAACTAAAGGTAGTAAAATGTAAGTTGATGATAATCTTGGGATTTTTAAGAACAATTATCTGTTTTTTTAATGAATTTTAAAAAAGAAGACCATTTAAAACTTAAGCATAGGCTTCTGCTACCTCATCCTAAATTAATAAAATGCAAAGTTTAAAAAAACGTTGAAAAATCATAAAACTGTACATAACGTAACAGCTGCGCTGCTATGTGCATACATTGGTATTGTAACTGTGTGTGCAGGTGTGCATGTGTTGGTGTGTTGGTGTGTGTGTGAATGGAGGTGGCAAACCAATCTTGTGTGTTCATTGTCCTCTAAATGGTAGCACAGCAGAGTCTATCTACACTAAGTAAACGCACCGGGAGTTTCTCTACACATGCCTGCCAGCTCTTCTCAGCCAGCCCCAATGGGTTATCAAAGCAGACACTTGGCAACCTACTTTCCGAAGCAAAGCATCTGCCCATTCAGAGGCAATGGGGCTAATGTCAGACTCTATCACTCTTACGTTGAAAATGACCTTGGCATCAGCATGCACCACACAAAGTGATGCATGGGTTTTAAGAACATGAGGGAGACAATATTACTGCAGATCAATTCAGGTTGCAACATAGGTCTTTGTGACAGCCATTACTAAAAAGAGAGTCACCTTCAGTGCTGAGTTTGCAGAGGTGGCCATTACCTCTTTAAGAGAAGGTTATTGATATTCTGCTCCGTTCGGACATGCTTGCTTACATTGCAAGTTTTGGTATGTTACATCCTATTGAAAAATGTGCAAGTAAAAAGAGCTTTGAAGACAGAGCTTGGAACATCTGGTCTCTCTCTTTCTATCAGTCTGTCACCTCAAGAGCAAAGGATTCATGAAGAGAGATAAATGTATTCTAAAGATATTGTTTAAATTTTAGAAAAAGTAAAACTATAAACAACTATATATAAAAGGTAACCTATGCAGGTTGAATTGCTAATGGCCTGTTCTTGTTTTCAAGTGTCAAATTTTTCCTCTAGAAAACTGGATTTCATCTGCGCTTTCAGCTGTCAGAAGAGGAGCCTTGCCAGAAATTCTGCCATTTGGGTGGTTTTTTATAATATTTTATAAGCGAATAGGGTCTCATTGACAGAAAAGTATTGACCACAGACAAAATTGTGTCTGTGTGTGAGTTGTTTCTTGGTTTTTAGTAAATTTACAATGGGATTCTCCAGTCTGAGAAGAGCTTAGTAAGAATCTTTATTTTGACTGAGCCTCTTAGCATCCCGCTGTTCTCTAAGAATCTTCTGTTGTTTAAAGTGCCTGACAGACAAGAGAACATGACCAGCAGCCTCTCCCCTTTATACCTTTGTTTAGTAAAATAATTTTTACTTTTTCTTTTAGCAGCATCCCCACGTTTCATGTGATGATAAAGCATAGGCAAACAGTGTTTCTTGCTACATACTTAAAGAAAATTATAAATGTGAGTTGTAAGATTTGATCCATTCTAGATGTTTAAGTTTTGCAAGCTACTCCTGAGGAGGCAATTTCATTGAGAAGACCCTTTATCCAAAGGCTCTCTTTCTCTGGTTTCTTCAGAAGAGCTTTCAACATCCTCATTAATCTCTTTTTTTTATCTCACCCTGAAATAACAGCAAAGAACAACAAATAAACATGTATACTCATACATATATACATACATAATATAATGCAAGTTACAAGTCTGTTACTGCTTGTCTGTTTGAAAAAGGTACAAAGAAGAAAAAAAATTATTTCATCAAACCCCAAAATTGGTGATATATATGCTGATTAATTGTTTACATAAACGTCCAACCAACATTGTATTTTTAAATTGATCTTCAATAGTTATCAAAGGAGATACAATCATAATTTCACGACTAAATGGACTATGCAGTAATGTCTGTCGACCAAAAAAAGATGTGTTACAAGCAGCTCCTCTCTCTATGTCCACTCTAGCTGCAAACCCACCCTGACCACTCCCTGACTCACCCACACTCTCATCAATCACTTTGTATGGACATATTTGGAAAGGGTAAATATGTACTGTATAGTGAATACATTAGGAAATACATTATATACATTTATAAAATATAAAGGTAAAAATTTAGACACACTTGACATGCTCTCCACCATTTTGCTTCTACAATACATGTTCTCTCTTGGAAGGGAGGGGTTAATCCATGATTGGCAGCAATTGGATCTATAGGCTAAAGCTTAGCAGTGTGATGAAACTAAATGTCTGTCATTTTTTGCTGCGTCTGTAAGCCCTGATTAGACTAACGTTGTCGTATCCACTTTCCAAAAGCTGACTCTGTCAAGTAAATCCACCATACGCTGCCTTCTTTGGCTGACTCAGCAAACAACTAAATTTCCCTATCATAACCAAACTTCCTGAATGTTACGGTTAGCACCATATTGATTTTCTTGCTTAACACTAGAGAGCAGTAGGGCCATAAATCATCACTATGAGGCGAAGAACCATGCTAGTGTGGTGTGTAAACGGTTGTAAGGAACCAGGCTCGGCACGGTTAACTGATCCAAGCTCGGTCCTAACTCGGAACAGATTGGTTTATGGAGGGTAGTGTAAATGGGTCTCTGCAAGCCGGCGCTGCATGTAAACATGAGGCTGGAAAACCACACAGAGATGCACTATGGGTCGTTAAACCATGTTCCATCTAAAAAGATATCATTGCTCCTACAAAAATTCTATCTTAAATAATGCATTCAGGAGAAAATACACCAGACGCATTACAGAACACAAACTCTGTAAAAAGTTGTATGTACACATCCTATGCAACAGTTTTCTGTTGATTCAGATATTTAAACCAGCAGTGGTTTATGGTTTACACTACGTGTCATGTTTGGCTTGACGTGTTTGGCCCACATGCTGAATAAACTCGGAAACAGGCAGATCTTTAAGAGTTTTATTGAAAAACAGAACGAAAGGGGATTCTGCAACAGCAGACCGAAGCTCAGCGCAGGGAGACGGAACCAAGGAACGTCTCAGAGCGGGGAAAGGCGAACCGGGGAGATGGCGGGTTGGACTCTAAGCTTGCCTGGAGGAGGAGAAGGCGATCGTCCAGGTGACCAGAAAGCTGAAGCCAGAGAGGGTCCGAGCAGCACCGGGGAAATCCAGGGAACCAGAACAGCGGGGGAAACCTGAAGTAGGTGGACCAGTGAGGGGAACCGACTCGGAAGGAACCGGGGGAACCACTCAGAGGAATCCACCACGAGAGGGATCATTTGGACACGAGAGGAAGGATCAGAACATGAGGGGGTACCACTACGGTAACACTCAGGCGTCCTCCCGCTGTCTGAACGCAGTTCTTATAGAGCGCCCCGGTGCTGCAGAAACAACCTGCAGGTGTGCGAGTATCAATCAGTCAACCTGGAACACCTGTGGAGAAGGCAGAGGCAGCAGAGTCCTGACACTACGCCTAAATAATTTTAAAGTTTGAATTTCTGGCAAGAAAAAAACAACATAAAGCATTGCAGCAAGTAACAGTACCTGCTAGTTGTGTCAATCAAATAAACTAAAATTTGTGGCTTTCTAATTAGACGTTTAAGGCCCTCTGTGTTTTTGAGCTGTGTCTAAATTCAGGAGCTATATTCTTCAAAAAATCTAGCCCACATAGAGCAGGTCCTTTGAACGATGCTGTCCTTGAGGTTGGACTCACCAATAGAGCAGCTTCTGGTATAAACTTTTGCTTTTAGAAATGCATGTAAAGCCCCTATTACACCTTGACGATTTAGACCAGCATATGCCTGCGAGATCCTGCGCACCAGCCCATATAAATACATGGTTTAGCTTAAATTTGTCATTGCATCCCTGGAGTTCCAGTCGACTTGTGTCTGAGGCTTTTAGTGTAGTGCCATGCTTGACTCATACAGAGATATATAGTTGGATATTTGGCTCAAAGATGCGATAGAGAGTCCATACATACCCCTTCGAGAAGCATTACATAGAAGTTTATATCAAGTTATCCCCTCGTACTTGCCGCATAGTGCCACAATGTCCAAATTTCGGGGTCACCATGTTCAGGTTTCATGCTGGATCGAACAGCATTTTTATTCCGAGAGAAAGCAGGCAACAATAGAACAGCATTCTGGATAAAACTGTAACAATACAAAAATCCAACACTAGGTGGCAGAATGTCAACCATTACAATACTTTATTATTTATTTATTCATTCTTTTTTTATTTTTTTTGTCCGGGCTGTAAACAGCAGGTAGGATAATACCACAATCAAAAATATGTTTTATACAGACCAGGCTCCTCTGCGCATGTTGCTGCTTCCCTCAGGTGCATGCTTTTTTATTTTTTTATGGGAATTACGCTGCCATGCGTTATGCATAAGTTAGGCTGTCGTTGCACATATGTTCTGAACTGAAAATTCTAAAAGTTCAGCTAAAGTCTAAATTGGCAAGTTGTGACAGGGCCTTAAGCTGCAATACCTATGTCACTTGCTGAGTGTAATAACACCTTTATAATTAATTTCCCCTTTGAATATAGAAAGCATAGCAGAAATATCTAGTTTAAAGGGAAGAAAAAAATCACTCTTTTAAAGTTATTATAACTATGATAATTACATGAGCACAATCTTAGATCACAAAGATGTATCATGAAGATAAAGGAAGAAAGAAAGATGCGCATGCAACAGCGTTTTACATCGGCTCCATGTTCTCCTTTCCTACTTTCTCTATTTTACATTGTTTTTTGGATTCTTTTTTCTATCAGTGAATACCATATCTGATATTCTGAATGTACGTGCACAGAGGAAGCCAACCCTGGGACTATAGTGCTGAGTTTTCTCCTTCATTCTAAACTTTTTGATGCTGCAATGGGTGATACTTTTGTCTGCGACTGCAAGCCCATTGTTTACACATGGGAGCAGCTAATGGAACTGCGCACTGCTATGCACAACAGCCCTGCTCCACAACACGCTGCAAGATCAGACATCCCAACAGGGATAAATAGGAAATTGAGAGACTGGAGAGGGGGCAGGACAAAGCAGAGGAAAAGATAGCTACCATTGGTTGTCATAGGAAAAATAAGGTCACTGTGCAACAAGACCAAGAAAATCACATCTTAAAACCTGCTTCCAGGGGAGATACAGAGATGCAAGTACCATGTGTTTCACAGAGACCTAGATGAGCATGTACTGGAATAAAGGGGTTTCCCTGGACAGCTTTAAACTTTTCTGTGACGACAGGACGGCGGACAGTAGAAAAAAGAGAGGAAGGGGGCTGGCGATGTATGTGTGGAGAGCCCACATCACGGCTACAGAGCTACCCAAACAACCACCCCAGTGTTACTCAAGAGCTGAAAGTCCTCCTGTACCAGAAAAAAATGACTTTCAACTCAGGGGACAGGAAAGTGCAGTGTAGAGTACAGTGATAGTTCCAGTGGAGGATCAGGGTGTCAAAAAAGGACTATGGGAGAAAAATAAAGAAACAGCTGGCACAAAACAACATCAGAGATGTGTGGAGGTGTCTCAAAAACATTTGTTTAACAGTTAAACAGGTTTTTCACACAATTTGACCTCCCCTCACACCACACAGTGGATGATCAGGAGACAAGACAAACACAAAACCCTCTTTCCACTGGCTCCAGGATCCAGGACATGAACCTTGGAACATACAGAACTGAAGAAAAGAACATCTAATGATCACGCCGTGATAGCTGGAACTGAGCCCAATATAAGGCAAACTAGCAGGTGGACGAGATGAATGATATTTAGGAGCTGGAAAGAATGAGGCAGGTGAAAGGCCAGCTACCACAACAGATCATGAAATTTTTTCATAAGAATTTTTTTATTCTTTCACATTTTAAAATGAGTTAAAGGTATACTGGGGGATTTTCACAAATTTTTTAAAAGACCAGCACTCTCTACTTTTAAAAGAACAATGCACATGCAAAACCCTGTACCCGTCCCTAGGGGAAACGCTTATTAAATGTGTGTAAGAGACCATACAAGGCCATTTCTACTCGTGCACGCTCTTTTTAAAAGTCGCTGTTTGCATCACTCATACAAGCTTACTTTCCAAAAGACAATTTTCAAGTTTTACACTATGTCAGACTCACCACTGGTGAGTGAAAATAGGGACGAGCACATAGGATGGCCTTAATTAAATTTATAGGCAAAATGATTGACAATTAGGAGGACCACTTATTATGATGAAACATCCTCTACTATACTTTTAAGATGCAAAAATGTATGATGATACATTATAGAAGTAAAAATAGTGAAATAGAAGTAGATAAAAGTCCAAGACAGGTAATAAAATCTCTGCTTATAAAAATCTCTGCTTATAATTTATAATAATTTATAATTGATCTTTATTGATCTCACATTGGAAAAGTTTACCTCTGCATTTAACCCATCCCCTTTGGGGAGCAGTGGGCTGCCATAGTACTGGGGCACACGGGGAGCAATCGGGGCTAGGGGTCTCTCACAGAAACCCAGAGTGGCAGTATGTGGGGGTGGGTTTTGAACTCACAACCTCAGGATTCCAAGCTCTATCCCTTAACCACTAGGTTGCCACTCCCCTTAATGCATTAAACTGAGGTGACAATTCATTATCCCATTTAAAATTCACTGTCTACAGGTCAATTGGTTAGTGACAGATGTCTTAATGAGCTCAAACCAATTTAATCTTTGCATGCCACACCCAAGCCAACAACTCCCCACCCCCCACAGCCTAAGCCTATAATGGTCAACATACATGTTAGCTGCCATGCAAAGGATATAGTCTAATCCCTACTTCTCATAATATTTATTTAAGATATTGTCCTGCCAATGAGTTTTTGCTTTACAGAGAAATCGAAAGACATATTTTCTCCAGTTTTTCTATGTATGTTTCTATGTATGCAAAATCATGTAGCAGGTGTAGAGTAATCCACTGGGATTTATTAGCCTATGTTGATGTGGATTAACTATGAAATCTGAGAACTGAGCCACACTAAATGTTTTGTATATCTCCGTTGTGCTAACATTCAGGGAAGTAACTCCTTTAGAACAGTTCCCCAGTGTCTAGGGACCTTTCCCATGCTACACCAGCAATCTGTTTTAAATGAACTGTTTGTGTTCCTCTGACACCTTCTGTGTTATTTTAATGGCCTGAAACCACAGAGCAATATCGTAAAGGATTATTATACCTTTAAATCACCTTTGAGAACCTATCTGAGTGCATAGAAAGTCCATTAATCATCTTTGCCAGAATGCACCTCAAATTAAAGACCAAGCTTTGCACTTACAGACAGAAAAGAAAAACAATGCATTTTTAACACTGGGTCCTTTTTCATTACCAAACATAATCTGCTGCTGTTTGCAGCTTTTTAAAAGAAACAAATTGATTCTCACGTGCTAGATTCTTGAACAATTAAACCTACAGTAGGAATAATGAACCAGGATAAACTCAGGTACATGTTCAGTTTATTATTCCGTAATGTGAAAAATGAATAAACAAAAGTCTATGATTCAGCCATCAATATCTCACAACTGCACAAGCTCATAGAATTTTAATTTGCTTCAAAAAATGGGAGTTTGGAACAACATCATGAGCAAAGAGTCTGGATGGAAGACAGAGCTGACCGCCAATCGATAAATCAGCCAAAAGGAACATCATGCCAGCACCCCTTTAATTGCCTGATCTTCGCTGAATGAATCAGGTTTTGCCTAAAGCTTTAACGAGGTGCTGAATTTCACTGCAGGGATTGTAACACAGGCAATTAAAACGCAGATACAGCCAGGCCCAGGTGGACTGAAAGGCTGAAAAATGAAAGAGGGAGGGAGCAGGAGTACTACACAGTTTAAATGATGGACATAACTAGGGTCCTTAACACACTGCCACAATGAGTTCTGAGAAATACAGAAACCCAAAAGTCTAATAAAAACTGCTGGCTACCACTTTGCGATCACTTAAAAAAAAAAAAAATAGTTATTACCTCTAGAAATATATTTATTTTTCTTTTACTCCTGTTTTTGCAGAACTTTTTAAAGTCCCAGTCCCATGTGAACCTTATTATATGTCAGTGGTCTCAGTATTAGGTCATTTGCAAATGCTTTGTGGCCATTCCTTATATGGGAAGATTAGATAAATGGAAGCATCACATTTTCTTTAGGTGAACCCCTAAAATTTTTCATTTTATTTTATTTTTTTTATTTTTAATGATTTTCATCCTCCATTTAGTTGATGTCACCTTTCTTTTAATAGTGTACATAAAGTTTTTTTTGTCTTAATAAACCTGATCAAATAAACTTTATGTACAGTCCTCCAAACATATTGGACATTCTGGGGGCCCTTCGTGGAATTAAAGTCCACCTGACCGCAACTGGCAACAAAGTAAAGCCAGTAAACCCAAACTGAATGACTTGGGGTCAAGACATCACACCATTGAAAAGCATAAATTGGGACAAATAATCAAGGTGTTTGATTATTTGTCCTGACACAGGCTGTTAAGAAGCTGTGGGGTGGGGCTGCGCTTTTGGCCTGGGGGGCGTTTTGGGGGGTCCCGCGGCGATCGCAGCCGGTTTGCGGCGGATGCGCATGGGCCCCGGCTGTGGGCGGGGCCGCCTGTGTGTTTTTCCTGGGTGGTGCGGTCGCGGTGGGTGTTGCGGCCGGTCGCCGGGGCTTGGTGCTGGGGGGCGGGGCGTGTTTCGGTGCTCCCCGGGGCGCCGGCATGGCGGTGGCTAGGGGGCTTCTTCGGGGCTGTCTCTCCTCCTCCCTCGGTGGGGGTCTGATTTCCGGGGCTGGCCCCTCCTTGGTGCCTTCACTCTTGGGGTCCCTTTGGGCGCCTGGGGCTTTGGGTCTCCCGGCGCTGGACTCAGTGCTCTGGGGGGTGTGCCTCTTCGGCTCTCCACAACCACTATTGAGCATTTTTTCTATGG
>NW_015150620.1:1105049-1108487 GCF_000732505.1 Cyprinodon variegatus
TATGGCAATTGCCATACTGCTCCACTTGTGAAAGTAAAATCTGTTGGGCTCTTTTTGGCATCAAGACAATTATTCTTATTGCCACATTGCCAGACAGGACACTGTTAGAAAAAAAAAAAAAAAAAAAAAAAAAAGGGAAGCTGTATAAGATTTTAACCAGTTTATAAAGAAATTGCCAAAACTAAATGTATGTAGAGTAGTGAATAAAAATTTCCAGTTTACTCTATCAAATGCTTTTTCTTCATCTAAAGACAATATGTTGGATTTAATATTTTTACTGTAGGAAAAATCTATTAAATTAAGCAGTCTCCGTGTGTTAGCAGTTGATTGCCTATCTTTTATGAAACTAGTTCGATCAGGGTGGATTATAAGAGGACTGACTATCTCATTGTTTTGCTAAAGCTTTACAGATCATTTTAATATCCACATTAATTAAGGATATGGGATGATAACTGGTGGGAAACATAGGTTCTTTGCCTGGCTTAAGCAGGACACTAATGGAGGCAGAATTCATATTAACTGGAAATTTGCCATTATTTTGAATTTCCTGCAGCATTCTGTTGAACGTTGGTGCCAAAATGTTCCAGAACTCTTTATAGAACTCATTAGGGAACCCGTCTGGACATGGCGCATTATTATTTGGCAAGCCTTTTAGATCTTCCTAAACTTCAACTTCAACAGCGGTGAGTCCAGGGTCAATCTTTGACTATCTGATAATTAAGGAAGAGTTATTAAGTAATTTCAGAAATTGCTTGATGTCATTATCTGATGGATTTAACTGTGATGTGTATAAAGATTTATAGAAATCTTGAAAGGCATTGTTAATACCCTCAAGATCCTGTAATGTATTACCAGTTGAAACTGTAACTGCAAATATAGTTGTTTTTTCTTAGTTTATATTCAGCTGATTAGCTAAGAAACTACCTGACTTATTGCTATGTTCAAAGTTTTCTATTCAAAGACTTTGTATTAAAAATTTATTTTGTTTTTCAATATATTCGTTTAATTCTAGTTTTATTTTACAGATTTTACCCAATTTTCCTCATCTTTGGCGGTTTCTAGTAACTTAATTTTGTCCTCTAATTTCTGGATCTTTTTTTGTTCTAACTTTTTTTATGATTTGAGAATGAACTTATTTTACCTCTCATCCCTTTGTTCCCTGCTGCCCATAGTATAGATGCTGATGTTGCTGGTAAATCATTGCACTCCAAGTATGATGCCCATTCTTCATCTTTAAGCAGTGTTGTATTAAATTCTTTTGTGGGGCTATTCTTTTATTTATTAGGGTTAAAGTAAGAAGAGCATGATAACTGACAGCAATAGGATGGATTACAGCATCCAAAACATCAGAAAGCAGCAAGCTGCTGATTAAGAAATAGTCCAAACGAGAGTAGGAATGATGGACATTAGAATGTTAGGATGAAGAGATCGCCTTGCATCGCAAAGACCAAAATCACTCATTTATTGTTTGACTAAATTTAATGATTTCCAACTGCGCTGAGTCCCTGTTGTATTCAACCTGTCTATTTCTCCATTTAGACCAAAGTTGTGGTCACCCCAAATAATTAGAGAACAGTCCCCATATTTTGAAAGTGCATGAAAAAGTTTGTGGAAGAATGAGGGGTCGTCAAACATTTGGACCATATATGCTGACAAATCATACCTTTTGGTTATGAATAAATATTTTTATTATGATGAATCTGCCTTTGGGATCTATAATTTTGTCTAATATTGTAAAACTGATGTTTTTATGGATTAAAATTGCTACTCTCTGTCTAGAGTTATAGCAGGTTACAAACACATCAGGGAACTCAGGTGAGTAAGATCACTTACAGTTGTCGCTGATTTATGGGTGTCTTGCAATATGACATCTGCCTTTAATCTTTTAAGCTGGTTAAAAAATGTCACCTTTTTCTCTCTGGTGCCAGCTCCATGAACATTCCATGTCACAAACCTTACATCCACCATAAGTGTGAGTGAGAAAATGAAAAGTACATGCCTCTGAATAAATAGTTATACCTAGACCCAGGTAGCATCAAACCATGTGCTTGTAATTGTGTGGATGACAGGGAAGAAGCAGACAAATAAGATAAAGGAAAACAGAATTAAGTAAGTGTAATGAGTAAGAAAAGATGAAAAAAAGGACCCCAGCCCATGCTTCGTGTACCCAACCGTGACAAACAGCCATACATTGCCAACGTGCTCTTGAGCTGTGAATATATTTCATTTATCACCGTGTTCCATTCTATTCAATTTTATCAAGTTTCACATGCTTTAAATCCACCTGTTGTGCATCTAATACAGCCAAGGGGTGATCGTCAGATCCTTGAACAACTGACCTTTAATACATAGTTTATCAACTGTTACTGTAGCTCTGAGGCCTTCAGCAATGTATTTCTTTGTGATTGGGAACAACACTTGCCTACGATCTAGGATTTCCTTTGGAAACTGGTCATTGACTAAGAAATCCGGTCCTCTCAGCTCTCTGCCCCGACTTCTGACCTGCTCTTTTTGTTTATTGTGTTAAATACGATTGGTCTAGGATGGGTTTTATCAAGCTTCTTACTTCCGAGCTGGTGAACGTAATGAAATGTGATGTTTTTTACCTGATCCGCCAGGATTTTTAGGTTCTTCTGGAGGAACTCACGGATTGTGACCTCAGGATCCTCCTCCTGCTGCTCCTAAAGGCCTGCGAAGACGAGGTGGTCTCTCATACTCTGCAACTGAATATCCAGAATGGATCATTTTATCTCCCTGCGCTTGGCTTTATTCCAGCGATTCTCTCAGGGCTTGAAACTCCTTATACAACCAATATTGAGCATTTTTACTTTGGATAAACTTTACATACACAAGTGCACTCTCACAAACAACTACAGGTGCTTGTTTCCAGGTATGGACATTCACTTCCATACAGAAAGCCCATATTCTTATCTTCAGCTACCACAGTATACATGTCAGCTTAAACAATGCTACTTATACTTCAGCGATAGTATCAAGGGGTTACTTTATTGTATTTTCTTTACAATATCTGCTGGTTGTGCTGTTCTTTTTACATCTCTTTGCAGGTGATGAAGCAGACTGAAGATGTTTTATCGTTATCTCCCTTTTATTTCCCCTTTTATTTCCTCAGTCATCTTTTCTCCTTTTTTATGTTTTTCCTTTCCTGTTCTACTTACATTGCAGTGTCTATAAAATCTGTAATACAGGGAGTATTACAGAATTATGCATGAATTATAATAATGCTATTTATATGCATAAATCAAGCTGAACACTATGGCGATAGCCCTACTGCTTCCCTTGTGAAAGCAAAATCTGTTGGGCTCTTTTTGGAATGAAGACAAATATTCTTATTGCCACATCGCCAGACAGAACACTGTCAAAAAAAAAAAAAGAAACTCCTTAATTAGGACTTCTACTAAGGCAACATGGGCATCCAGG
>NW_015150620.1:1109080-1158442 GCF_000732505.1 Cyprinodon variegatus
ACAATTGTTCATGTTTAAGCCTTACCTTGTTTAATTTACAATTATTGGCTTCTGCCTGAGTGGATTTGTTTTGAACTACATGTATATCGCTATTTTACTTACGAACAGCTTTCACAAGATCTCAGCTGCTCATTCCACTTCCTCTCTGAAAATATATTTTTTAATGGTTAGTGTCTTAGATATGTGACGGATAGTATTTGGTTTATTGAAAGGCTTTATCTGTCCCTGTGCTGATGGCTGACATTTAAGCACATATTCCAATAGCTTTGCAGTGTGGGGAATATAAATATGATATCTGCCATAACGAAGTTACTGCTGCTGAACATCTTAACAATGTAATTAGCAGATAGAACGGTAATAAGAAGTTCAGCATCCATTCTTTGCCTGCTTTGTGTGTCATCTGTTACGATTGCTAAGTGACAGAGCGTACACTGAGTGAGCGGCGGTGGAGGCCGGAGAAAGCTGGACCTGTTTGAATCCATAGCCAAACTCTTTTGTCTTTGTTATTTATACTGTATGTGTTATGTCCATATGACCATTCTTATATGATTTTATATGAACAATATGATTTTAGGGTTCTTTGAGTTTGTGATTTGCTAAGTTACTCTTCAAACAAGGTTATTAAGTTAATCTGCTGCTGGCTTTTTAGACTCATGCCCACTCATATTATTTTTCATTTAAACCTGACATTTCTTAATGATCTGCTCAGAAAACCTCCAGCTTACAACTGCTTTATTTATTTAACGCCTGCTCATCATCCATGCCTGTTTCTTTTTGCTTAACCTCATGCCACAGATTAAGGTTTTACCTGGACCTTTTATTAAAGAAACTCAACAAGTAATCTGTATTTAACATCATACTGACGTTTGACAATGAAGCCTATTCGAGATTATGAAAAAGTTTCATTTGTTTACTGTTACACTTTTTTGGGAGAAAAAAAAACAGTCTGCCAAACATCACAGCATCTCTAGACATATTCCTTTAAGCTCATCTGACTTTCCTGTGTGTAGTGATTTTCGGAACCATGTGGTTTACCAGTTGTTCTATGTCTTCAATCTTTGGTGTAAAGACTCACTTTGGTCTCTTATGTAATCCCTGTCTCAATCCAGTTCATATTACCACGGTGTCCCACTGTTAGACATGCCTTGCTTCTCTGAGCTAATTTTTTATTCACATATTCCCTGTCATTTCTATTTTTTTTTCCCTTACATATGCTACATTTCTTCTTTTCTTCCTTTCTTCCGTTTCTTCTCCATCTTAATTTGTGTCTCACCTACCGCAGTCTGTGCTCCTTTTTGACCCTCCCCCTCTCCACCCATTGTGTCTAATAACTCAGTAATGGTATAGCTGCCCTGGAGAGCCCCAAGCTATCAGCTTGCATGGCCCTAATTGTTTTTTCTACTCCGCTGTTACCTGAAGGACCACAGCTGAGTGAATACAAATTGACCACAGAAGGCAACAACACTGAGCACTGATCCAAGACTAATATTGCACATCCTTACTGGAAGCTGAGTTGTAGAGAAAGCTAATAAAACATTGTGGGGGTAATCTTAAGGACAAAAGTAAAAAAAAAAAAAATCAATTATATAATGTTGTTATTGCCTTCTTATTCTATGTGTATATTGTGACATACCTCATCCCATTTTCTCCAGTTTCCTTCCCCAATTGTCACCCTTCCTAATAGTAAGGGATTCATATTTAATTTACTCCCTTGTCAAGGATTATAGAGAAGGGGACACATTTTCATTTTGAGGTCATTTATTTAAAAGTAAGCATGCATGCACGCACAGCACAGCATATTATTTTGTCTGGGATTATTGTAAGGGAAGATGAATCACAAATGATAAAAACAATCATGTTTCATGTAAGCTGCTTTATATTTAGTTGCACCTTAAATGGATTTGAGTATTTTGAACAGATTAATTTGTACATGTTGAATTATCAAATCTTTCTGCTTTAAATAATACTTTATTGAGCAGATGTGAAACAAAAGGTCATTTGACCTGTGTAAAATTTAGTAACAGAAATATTGTATTACATTGGTATACATTTTAAAAGGATCCAGATGAATACCATGCGTTATTGTATTCTTTCCTTCGTGTACATCTTTTATTTTTCTTCTGCCTTAGATCACCATTACTGTCAGACTGCATAAATGCTTAACAGTCTTTTTACCAATTAAGCACAGGTTTTCCTCCAGCATTCATGGATAACCACACCAAAACAAAGCCAGCAAAAGTGACACTTCTTGTAACCCAAAGATTAATTAGGTGGCCTCCAACCAATCGGTGACTTGGAGAACCTAAGAATTATGGCTGGCTATTAAACAGCCTCCAGTCAGTCAAACTAGTCAGATTTAGTGCAAACACTCTGAGTTAAAGCTAAAGTGTGTAATTTTCAACGACATCTAGCGTCCAGACTGCAGACCGCAGCAACATGAACATCTCCCCCCACCGCTTCTCCCCCCCAACAGTACGGCGAGCGTTACGGGACAAAATGTCTTCCACGACGTCCGCATCACCTACCTTCTCAAGTGATGAGGTTTGTTTACATAGATAATTTTAATACTGCCATCTATTGTTCAGTACCGTCTCAGTTCATCTCTCTCAACTTGCCGTAGTTACTTTCGAGCGTAATGGGCGATCTCGCAATCGCTAGTTTGTTGGCTCTGCGCTGCCGTAGCGCAAAGATGTCTGCCTCCATGGCTGCGAGACCCGCTCCAATATAATTATAAATAACAAATTCTAAGGCAACGCAAATATTAAGGTTAAGCGGCTGAGCTCGTAGATGATGATAAATAACATAGTTATGTATAATATATTACATTTCTGACTGTATATCCCTGTAACTATTACACAGTGTAGCTTTAAGATTCTATTTTAATTTTATGTACATACACTTTCCCCCATTTTTCCACTTTTTTCCACAAGTGATCTATAATAGTATAATGCAGAATAAATGTAAAACAGTTCACGGGTATTGAACAAACACCACATCCTTGTTTTAAAGGTATTTTAAATGTATTTCTGTATTATCTAAAACATTTTCACAGCCACAACTATGGTGGAATTTTCCTTCTAAAAACTAAGAGCACACATTTTCCTCAACTTGCACTGAACACTTGTAATGCTCACATTCAAGATTTCGGCTTTTTCAAATATGTCCTGTTCTCCATCCACTTTGTTTTTGCTCTCAGATCTAATGCTTCTTGCACAGATATTTTCTCAGAGATATGCTTGCAAATCCATCGGCTCTGCTTGTGGAATTGTTTTGCTCACTCTAAGACTGGAGTCGTATGTCACCTAGCAACCTTTTGCAGCCAATAGAACAACATCCTCAGAAAGGGTTCTTCTAATGAATTTGCCTGTTACTGTTTACTTTTAATAAAGTTGTTTTTCAAATGTTTTCTTCTAACCCAATATAGTGCAATGATTGATATGCCATAGAAACAGATTTAAGAAACAATTTCTCAATAAGTTTAGGCTACTTACTTGAGAGTCTTGGGGTCGAACCATCTTCAGGCCTGATGTGAACATAAAATTCCCTCTTCATAGTATGCTAGTATGCAGATGCTCATCCTGCATAGTAGCATACTGAAAATTTATTGACTTTTCATTGCTGATTTTGGAATCACCACCTATAAATCCATTTATTATCCATCCATCCATTATCTGACACGCTTGTCCCGAGTGGGGTCGTGAGGGGTGCTGGTGCCTATCTCCAGCAGTCAATGTTCGAGAGGCAGGTAGGTTTTTTATTATTTTTTTTCTAATAGTTTGTGTGTGTTTTCAGCTTCTTATTTATCAAAATTCATATTGCAATGCAGTTTTACCATCAGTAAGCAGTAACAGGCAAACTCAGTAGAAGAAAACAAGCGCACCCTTTCTGAATTTGTCGTTCTATTGGCCGGAGAAGTGTGTGTGAGATAACGCCATTGAAGATTCTGTGTTGTACGAAGGGAAGAAAAGTACCAAATAAAGTCTGTGTGTTCAACTACTCCACCTCTCTTCCTCTGTGTGTGTGCGCAATTAACCCGGACTGCTAGTTACCACCATCAACGAACCAAGCTAAGGTGAGAAGAGCTTTAGATTTTTAACCAGCAGTTCCATACCACAGTCAGCAACTATAAAGCTGGAGAGGTAACATGAGCATTACAAGATTTGAGCGCAAGTAGAGGAAATCCTGCCCTCAAAAACTCTTTTTGGCGCTCAGATCCCAGTGGAAGATGTTGGCGCTGAAGGCAGTAGATCTGCCTAAGCAGGTAAACGGCATGGACTCACTATGCACCTTTTCAAGACTCGCACTACACTCAGTCATTCACCCATTCATGCACGCATGATGATGATGGTGTCATGCTACTTTGTAAGACATGGTTAATTAGCTACAAGACACAAGTTAGGTACAAGAAAAAAAAAACATGCAATTAATTCCAAAAGCAAATGTCCTCTCTGAAATAGTTTTATTTGACAGTATACATTTGTTTAAAGAAAGGGGAAAATGTTTGACCTGTGCCACAGAGCTACAGCCACACACATGTGTTAGAGAAAAGAGGCCATTCCATTCTTGTTTATACCCACACCTTCAGTCAAGGTGCCCTCCAAAACTACCAGTCTGGAAGTGACAACTGATAGTTAAGGGGTATTACTTAGGGGGCGGTTTGGGAGTCAGTCAAAAAGTCTACATCCTCTTCATCCTGTCTTGCAAATGCAAGTGAGGTTGTGCTAAAATAATAAGCAGCAGAGCCCTCTACTGTATGGCAGAAACACTAAAACTGTGAAAGAAATTTTTTCTAACTGGATGATGTCAGTTAATCATTTGTGATACATTTTCCTCTAATAAGCCATTTATGTACAGTGAATCTAAAGTTGATTATTTGCAAACCTAGTTCTGACTATATCAGGCACAGAGATGAATATGAAATGGGGTATAGGAGAAATAATTTTCTGCCATTTCTCAATAAAAGTCTAATGTATTCTTCAAAAACATGAGGTTTACAACAGCTTGAAAAATCTGTATTTTTCTCTTCAGAGATGCCATATTATAAAGAAAGCAAAGGATGAGATGTCACAATAACTGAAATGTGTTTTCATTAGCCGACAACCTCATTGTTTTTCATGTTTCATGTTTTTACTGAGTTGGTAGTGTTTGTGAGTTGTGTGTGTGCCCCTAAAGATACAAACAGGTAGATGGCAAGGAAAGAAAAAAAAATATATATTATATATATATAAATATAAAAGGCATCAAAAAACTATGAATTAACACGTGGAAATATATACAAGTGAAATAACTGAAAATATACATTAGATTTTTTTAAATACCCCTTATAATTCTAAGTATTACTTTGCTCACTATATTGAGCTTAATCATATGAAGTAATAACCTCACTTTCTATCAGTCTAAAGTTAGTACCTTGCACTCATATAGTGCAATGTTGTTTGCAAACTTATTAGAATAAAACCATAGCTGTTCAGAAAGCTCCACTGAAAACATCTCTTCAAATTTAGAAAGATGAAATACCATTTAAATGAGACACTCACCTGGCTTGTCACTTTGCAGTGTGGCTGTTCTGGGTTGCACATTCCCTGTCACAGATAAGTCTTTCCAGGAAGCAGCACACATTTTGACCACACACACGCATGAGCAGACCCAAGTGCATTATGTCGATAGACAGAGAGAGATGAATGTGTACACGGACATATATATATATATATATATATATATATATCTTTTGTACCCAGCACTTTTGCAAAAGTCAATTTTGGTCCCCTGCACTTATTACAGTCCTAGAAAAACTTATTACTGTCCTAGAAAAATGTTACGCTACAGTACACAGAGACTTGTCGAGCACTAGGACCAAGCAGAAAACCGCAACTCAAGCTGAAATCTGCCGCCATGAGGTTTGACTGCCCACAAGCTCCGTATTGGCCCACCGTCTTATCTTATGTGATTGGCAGTCACTCCCAAGCAGCTCACTTTACAAACATCTGATGCCACTGAATCGGGTCTGTGATTGGATGGTCACAGCGCTGCTGAAGTCCTACGAGCTACCATAATTAGAACTATAGGGTTGCAAGCCTTCTTCTCTGCTTTGTGATACGCTTTTGATTTTAGAGATCATTTAAATGGTCCAGTAGTTACGCTCTTGTAGAAAACGAGGGTCTGAAAAAGACGACAGTTGGTGAGTCTGCTATTCAAAATTAGACATTTTGTCCTCTCTTGGGTGAAGCTATAAGGGTTGTAATATCAGGTGTATTACTGTAATTTGAATTGGCAACATGTGCGTGTGTTTGGTTATTATACTTGTAGCCAGAGTGTCTGAAAAAAAAGAGAGACATAAGAGACTAAAACTCAAAATGTAAGTTACATTCAAAGAACTGTGTAACACCCCTCCTAAAACACCTTCATTGGCTCCATAAAGCAGCATATCCACTTCAAGATCCCCTCCACTTTTGAAATCAAAATTTCATCAATGAATGTGTACAGTAGACATGGATTTAACCAATTTGGCAAAGGAAAGAAAGATCTAATTATTGTGTTCTTGTAAGCTATTTTGTATTGGTTCCATTAGTTTATATAGTAGATAAATCTACTATAAACTGTTACTTTTACTCACAATGTTGTTAGGGGTAGTTCAATGCAGGCAATTGTCACATTTATCAGGTATTTTTTACTATATTCACCCTATCCCACACTTAGAGGGTGCCTATTTTCTCTCATCTACTTCTCTGATTGACTTAATCCTTGGGTAAATCATAGCTCAAGTTGATATACCTCTTATGAGTATGGTAGCTGTAGCCCCGAACCACAAAAACTGGGATTTCCTCCACCAAAGCTATTTTATCATAACTCTAGTTTATTACAGGGTGATTGATAAGGGGCATTGCAGAATGAACCATAAACCCTCCTGCAGATGGAACAGGTTGAGTTTTCCTGTACACATTGTAGCTTTAGTCAAAGCACAATCTTACTCACATCTGTCAGTTATGTCATAACATGAAAATATATGCTAAAGCTACTAAAAAACAACAATATTTCATATCTTTCGAGTAAAACTCCTTTTCAACAGTGTTTTATATATCCAATATGTGGAATATTATTTGTGATAAAAATACCACATTCCACAAAATGTATTGACAATTTAGATCAGCTTTGCTTTTCATGTTATTTTCCACCTGAAAGCAGCATAGAGAGCACAGGCTGTGTAACGTCTATTTAGGATTCTTCTGGTAAATCGTGGAAGCAGCAATACAGCCAGCTTTCTTGAAGGATGTAGACCTGAAGCTAAGCTGGAGCAGAGCTCTAAACCATGTACATCCAAGTGTATAGGAGGACAAGGCATAGCATTCCCCATGCTAGTATGCAGAGAACACTGTAAATTGCTTTAAAGTGGGTAATATTTTGCTTTAAAATGGGTAATATTGTTTCTGCTTGTTTTTTTGTTTTTTTACATTTAGAGCATTCTTGTACAACAAGTAATATGAGCACTATATGTTAATAATTGCTCAGCTAGAAGCCACCCAAAATAACTTACAGTACTGTAATGGCTACATTGATCAGTGTATTGCATAAACTAATATCAAGGGCTATTATCTGTGACATACTTTTATGATATGTAATTTCATCCCAGTCTAAAATTTAGAACTAACTAAATGTCCCTGACACCCCTAATTTAAATAAGCATAGTCAGACAAGTAATCAGAGTACATCACATATCAAGAATTGCTCAGCTAGAAGCTACTCACACTAACTTACAGTTCTGTTCCACGAGCCACGTGGCTGGGATTCAGCAAAGCCAGAGAGTCATTATGGCTGGTTCCTACTGTCAGCATTTGGTTGAGGTTTTGAGGACCCAAATGCAGAGGTGAGAAGGCAGAGGTGAGTTTTTGTAGATTTAATGAAATTACTCACAGGCAACTGAGGCAGGAATCCAAAAATCCAACATAAAAGTACAGAGCAAACCAGAACCCTGGAGATATCAGGAAAAAAATGCACGAGGAGCCAGGGAAAGACGAGGAACCAGCACTGAGTTTATATGGGAGACTGAACAAAGACATGACTAATGAGCTGATTGGTAGCAGGTGTGAAGAGAGGATTCTAGAAGGGAAAAGGAGACCAACACAAGAGGGCAACAGAGGGCGACAAATGAAAAACCTAAGAACTCCAATATATCCAAACAACACAACAAAATAGAAATTAAACCAATAAAAGTAGAAAATAATGGATCAAAGTAAAACTGAATACTCAAAGGAAAACTTACCAAAACTGAGACCGTGACAGTAGAATGCTCATTCTTGTTGTTTGCTATTTTTATGTAGGATACTCTAATTATTAGCTCTTCTTCCTTATTGTAAAAGGTAGGGACAGGACAGGACAGCTTATCAATGCTCTTTTAATGCTCTTAGAAATAAGTTTAAAGCCATCGACAAGTACCCATGTATATAAACACGGCAAAATCGTTTGTCATCTTTACCATCGACAGGCTGCATCAATGTCCCGAGTTCCTCGTTTTCCAGCCAGTTTTGTTAAAATTTGCATTTTCCCGTTCTCTAGCCTTTTCTCCACCTTCTTTTCTGAACATACGGCTTTACAATCAACCGGAATATATAATATATCTGACAAAAAAGTGTTTATATATATATATATATATATATATATATATATATATATATATATATATATATATATTATTTTTTATAAAGTAATTTAAATGCTACAATAATCACATTAAATTAATTTATAAAATAATGATTTAATGACTTGATGATTTTTAATGAGCTGCGGAAACCCTGCAGAAGTTAAAAAAAGTATAATGTTCAAAACCTTATATAGAAAACAAAAATCAGCTAATTTATTTGTGAAAATGGATTAAAAAACCTGTTTTATTTTTTATGTCTTTAAATTTACAACATAGTTTATTGTTAGTATGCAAATATGTATAAAGGCAAGTAAAAGCATTTTTAAAGTGTACAGTATCTAGCTTATAAAAGTGGTTTCTCCATTGAAAAAAAAAAGAGTATTTCCCTTTCTTTTATAAAAAAAAATAAATAAATAGTAGGGATAGCAAAAGTTCTTGTCTCCTTGGCATGTGACCAGTTGAGTGTTTGGGAGGTTTGTATTTGAAGGTGTGCTCTTTAAAAATGGTCACTATAAACCTCCTAGGCTATTCATTTAAGCCGGTCCTGAGTGCTAAAGAACTGTTTATTCACACCAAATAAACTTTTCTATTTTTTTCCTTTATCTGTGCGAGTCTCTCCAGGTTGAAATTATATTGTCATCAAAGCCATTTTAATATGAACCTTAAATCAAGTCTATATAAAGAGTGAGTTTTTCCACTGCAGATACTGCTTTCATCAAAATTTACCCAGGCTTGATTTTAAAGCTGGTATTTATAATTATTGCAATTTCATTAATCAAAAGGACTAAGTTCATTTTTTTGTATAAGAAAAACATCTTTAACTATAGGTTTTAATCATCCTTCATTTTTTCCAAGGTTTTATGTTGACTCTGTCTCTGGCTTCGAAACCCCTCCTCCCATGAGCATTTTAGTATTCCCCCTGAAAGTACTACAGCTGGAAAACCACTATGTTAGCCTAACATTGCTATTTATTTATTTTTTTTGGTTTTTTTTTAGCTCATCCACATTATAACTAGTTACTGCATAAGCATTCAACACTTTAAACCATTGCTATCACTCAAACTTCTTTCTTTATTAGAACACTATGTCTTCATCTAAATTTCTTACCTTCATTTAAATCTGGTTTAAACTCCTCAGCTCTTCAAACCTCTCTTGTTCTTTTATCTTATGTCCCCTCTGTTCCATTTTCTTATCCTTTGCTGCTTCCCTTGCTCTCTGAATTAGCATAGAGAGCCGGAGGTACATGGTTTCTTATGTATTGATCTATCTATTTTTAATGGCCCTACGCTTCCCAGAGTAGGAACCATCTTATGCAGGTTCCGCTGGACCAGTGACGCTGTCAGGGCTTGTTGGCACTCCATGCTTCTTAGAACAAGAGGAGGCGACCTTGGAAGTCCATTAAGTATGCTCCCAGGGGACACAGACTGGTCCATCAGTCATGGACCCACATGACAATGAGAGTGAACAAAAAAAAAACACGACTGCCTGTAGTTTCAATAAAAAAGTTTTACCTGCAAATCAAACTTGTGCAATTTAGTAAATTGAACTGTTATAAAACTCTAACCTCAATTTTTACAGGTGTGAATCTTCAAACAGGCAAATAGCTTGCCAAATCAGACACTTGCAACTTAGAGTAATCAGAATTTCACAGTAAGCTCATCCTAACAGACCATTACTAATAAGAAGAGAAACTCAATATCTTACTAGGAACATTAATGACTGGAGGTCACTGGATCATAAATAAAAATTATTACTTTGCGGATCTTCAGAAAAAATTATTTGATAGTTACTTGACATTTAAAAGGGATACATTCTTGTCTCTTCTTGGTCTATTTACAGGTTTTTTTTTCTGTTCTCTTAACACATTTGCTAATTTCTCAGGAGTAAACAAGATGCCAAGAATTATTTATTTTAATGATAAAGAGAAATGCAGCTTGTGGAGGTGGAAAATTACCAGGGGTACATAATTCAAACATATAGTAAAAGCTTTGAATATGTGAAGATGAATACAGCGACTATATAGTCATAATTATGAAATGTGTAACTTTAAGTACATTTTTTCCCAGTCTTTAAAATTAATTTTCGGAAGCTTATTTTGCCTGAACTTTTTACTGTCAAATGTTAAGATATGATTGATCATATTATTCATTGTATGTTTTGTTTTAAGAATACTTTGTCTCCTGTAAGTGTATAAATAAATACAAATATTTTGAGCATTTATGACACAGGTTTAAGTAAGCCTGGCTGTTGGCTTGTTTTGGAGCAGGCTGGTTGCACAGAAAAGATCACTGTGGTAGCTTATGGGTTACTGGTTTGTAAAACAGAATTGTAGCCTAATTTGACTCATATTCAGAAAATCCCAACCGAATTCCTCATCTTGGTTTCATGAATTATGCCCCAGCATGTTTGAATACTGACATCTATTGCAACTTTTGTCATAAGCCATCCATCTATCCATCCATCCATTTTCTGACACGCATATCCCAAGCGGGCGAGAGGTAGGGTACACCCTGGAAAGGTCACCAGTCCATCTCAGGGCAACAATGAGACAAACAGAACAAAAGAAACATTCATGCACACAATCACACCTAAGAAGAATTTATAGAAGCCAATTAACCTAATAGTCATGTTTTTGTACTGTGGGAGGAAGCCAGAGTACCTGGAGAGAACCAATGCATGCTCAGGGAGAACATGGAAACTCCATGCAGACCTCAGGCCAGGAATCAAACCCAGAAACTTCTTGCTGGAAGGCAGCAGTGCTACCCACTGTTCCACTGAGCAGCCCAGGATTTAAAGCCCCGGATTCATAATACCGATAGTATATATAATAGAAATCCCGGGTAATTCATCACTATGCCTTTCCAATATCCAGCACATTCATCCTTAGAAAATTTGCTACACACTTTCAGTCCAACAGGTGACAGTAATAGGAACCCACAATTGGTTCTATATTTAGGCCACATGTACAAGGAATTAAATATCTTGACTTAAAATGCATAAGGCAGTCAGTGTATAACTGTAAAAACAAAAGAGATATTTACATATTAATGGGTAGAACATTTAATGAACATCACATAAAAACTCAGTCTAAAGAGAATGTATATTTCTGTTTCTAGCAAAAAAAAAGTGAAAGCGCTCTGTGTCAGAGCATTACTCCATTAAAATACTTTTTCTTCATACTACTATGAAACTTTTTTGTATTAATTAACCTAAAAGGTCAAAATGTTCTAGCAAAGCTCTTGCAATTTCCACCACATACCTCATGAAGGCTTTATATTAATTTTCATTAACTAAAATAAAATATAGGCAGTTGGAAATCCCAGAGGACCTGGCTGTGTTTGACAGTTCCCTCTTGAGCTGCTTTTGTTGTCTGATGAGCTTTAACTACACTAGCAATCATATGGCCTGTCAGGTGGCATTATGCCATTCTTTATCTAAAAGTAAGATCATAATATTGATGACCTGACTACACACATGAAGGTTTGAGGTGTACTTCTTGCTTAAAAACATTTTAAAAGGACCTTTGTATTCAAATAATTTATGGGTAATGACGGACAGACTGGCCGACGTTGCGGGTGCTTAGCAGGAGATCACACTGCATATCCTGTCTCAGAAAGCAATGATGACGACGACCTCAGTGCCTGGGGCTCTGTAACTTTGACAAAAAATAAAAAATTAGGCAATTTCGTGATAACATAACCACACATATGACGTTTTGAGGTTTCATCTCTTGTTAAAAACACCTTAAAACAAGTTTTTGTGCTACAATAAAAAACTGGTAATGATGACTGAACTGGCCAACTTTTCAGCCGAAGATCCTACTTCACATCACAGCTGAGTGAGCAGCACAGACCAGGCTGAGGACCCGGGGCTATGCCGCTTCAACAGATTTAAGACTAAATTATCTCTTGATAAATCACACTGCTGAATATTTGAGGTGTAGTTTCTTTTTAAAAAAACAAATGACAACCTATTTTGTGACAAATTTAAGGTATTAAAACAACAACTGGACTCTCACCTTCATCTGCTGCTGCTGTTGGAACAAAGCAGGGCAGCTATGTACTGTACAACCCTACCCTTAACAAACCCAGAAATTAGTAGGTCTGTAGTAGGCCCAAAGCCTCTGGAAAGTTGATTTACTTGGGTAAATTTGTGTGGAAACTCTACATACTGGAAAAACGATCTAGAAATAAGTAAAAATTAATGAATATTTTTACTCTTAAAATAAAATAATTAGATAATATGAACTTGAAATAAGACAATGCAATTGTTTTTTCTTATTTTGAGTGTAAATGTTCTTGTTCCACTGGCAAGATGTCTCTTTCACCTCCTCAATCCAAGAACAAATGCACTTATTTTAAGAAAAAATGAGTTATCTGGATTTCGATTTTTTTCCAGTGCACTGGCTTTCAGAACCCCTAGGTCTTTGATGGGCAATGGAAATGGGTTTTTCACAGTTTCCAAATCAAAAGTATACTAAAACCAAGCATAAAGAGGGACAATATAAAAAAGTGTACACACTAACAAGCAAGCAGACAGCTAGGTACTCTTTAAAAAGGCGTATAGAAAAACATGGATGCATGTATTCCAGCATAAACATTTCATACTCTGAGCTCAAAGCAGGTACCAACCCCTGGGGTTTTTATTCTTTCTGACAGGGAGGCTGGTGGGCTTGTTCTCCAGCTGGTAGCTCACAGATAGCCAGAAACTCTCCTAATGAGATCACTGCCATCCAATTCGGTGAGGGTCAGCGCTCATTTTGAGCAATTCATTTTTAATTGGTCTCAAATCTAATTCATTTCATGATGCCTGCTCTGGTCCTTATCTTTCCTCATGCTTGCTGAGTGACACTGAGCAATTCCCTTGATGTTGTCTTCTCTTTGTTATTAGTCTGAAATAATGGAGTTACTGTTACGGACATTTTGTTATGTACTATTGATGCAGAAGAGGTACTTATATGTTGTTAATAATACATTGCTGTTTCTGTCCTTCATGAATAATTGTTTAATAATCTTGAAAATGTGGATATTTTCCTTGTTTTTAAGCTTTTTAATGATTAGAAACACAATTTTAAGGACGATTAAAAACTATTGCAATATTTTTCACAAGAGATATGAGAAATGCTTTAACACACAACAGAGCACTTGACCCAAGGCTTCTTAAGAAGAATGAATCAATAGTGTGTAAGACTTAAAAGTCGATGTTCAAGCAAATATCAACAAGGTTCGGCCTCTGTTCTCCAATAAAATATCAGGATTATGAGAGTGGAGCGCTTATTTTTTTTCTATATTTTAATAGCTAACCTAAGTCTTTTTACCCATCACACCTTTAAATAACTTTTTTTTTCTTGAACCATCCTTTTCCTGGGTTTACTCTGTGTGCCCAAGTTCTACCTCCTGCTTCGCCTCTATCAAGATGTCACTTCTAATTTGCTGTTTGTGCTGAATCCAACCCTGCTAGCAATCAACGAAGAAGACATCCATTACTCCTTGTCATGACAGGTCCCCTCAGACTCCCACTGGACCTTAATGACACCTGACAGAACACAGGTTTACTACTTAGCAAACTGGCCTCCTCAGGGGCTGCCTATGGGGGCCATTTAGCTTACATGTCCTCACAAAGATAACAAGGACCTGACATGGGTAAAGTAGCATATCACAAATATGCTGCAGAAATGTTTTATAAAAGTGTCTGAATTTTTGGTGGAAATATGGAAAAGCTAGTTTAAGCAGAAGTAGACTAGCATTAGAAAGACACAAAAAGAAGAAATTGCAATAAGTAAAAATTTCTTTTTTACCGTCTACCAGCTTGTATAACCATAACCGTTTAACCTGGGGTGTTTAGTCAGTAAAAAGTAAACTTTGACTGACTTCTTCCTTTGGTGGGGTTTGTTACTGTAGATGAGAACACAGCAATTGCACTAGGAGGAGTACTGAAATGAAACAATTTTGTTGAGGAGGTCTCAGTACGGACCTAGAGAGGTTCATTTATGTTGTGAATGTGATCTCACCTCGGCCTGGCACAGATACAAGATGTATGTTGTAAGCTTGAGAAAAATGCTTTCATGTGGTCAGGTTTGTGTTGCAATCTGGGATATTATTGTGTAGTGTAGCATACTTCTACAAACATTTTGCATGAAATAGGATAGACAAAACAAACTAATATTATGAATAAATCAGTTGTTTTTCATTCTTTCAATTAGCTCATAACACAACAGCTGCCTTTTACTTACATCTGCCTGGATAGACCTGATCCAAAACAGACTGAATTTTCTTAAATGGTTCTGAGGGACAGATTTAGATTTGCCTGAAATCAATCAAACGACTAAGATAACACAAATATGCTGCAGAAAAGTTTTACATTTCATATTCTTTAACTGAACTCAAAGTTATATGCAAAGTAATGATAACAGGACATTCAGCAAATTAATTAATGCTTTAGATAATAAGTAATTGTACAGTTACTTTAACTAATACCTAGTTACTTAGATATAGCAGTATTTAAATTATTAACTGCTTTTTAAGGCAATGACTAGTTGCTAGAAAGAGATTTTTTTTTAAAAATACATTCCCAATACTTCAAAAAAGACAACCAGTAGACATGATTGTACACCATTTTTCTAATAAAGATATAAATTATTCTTATAAAAAATAACGTTTATCAAAGCAGAAGAAATGAGCTGTGAACATGTCTTTGAGAAATGACAGCACCTTTAAGGCCTGAAAACACAGTAAATAACAGTGTTTTTTAAAAGGTGCTGCATAGTTATAATGGTGATAATAGAACAATATTGGTGTTCACTTAGGCAAATTAAAAGACTAAATCTGTCTGCTGTCTCATGATTTACATACTCTTAAATTTCTTAACCTCATGCAAATGTTTTGCAGGCTTTAATATTACACAGACTATAAGGCAACCTTACGCAAACTGTAACATGAGTTATACAGTAGCTCTTGTTTAGCTGTTTACCTTTAGAACTGAAATATGAAAAACCTTTAACCTTAATACAACATCTTTACAAGAGGTGACTATGTCAAATCTGACGCTATTGCTTACCAGTAAATCACCAAAGGCAATAAACTAATGAGATCAGAACTCTTATTACTGCTGCCTTGGGCGAAAAGATTTAGATCAATCATCAGAGCTTGCTTACTATTTACAACACAAATACTGTATGTCCTCATCTTTGAGGAAAAACCTCTCTTAAACTCAGCTAATGCTTGCAGTAATGCTTGTTTATATTTTTTATTCGAGTAATATTTAAGCACAGCCTGTAACATATCTAGTACATAAAGTAAAAATGATGGTAAAATTATTCAAGAGCAAATAAATAAACAATAATAAAACAGAATAGAGTGCCTGTTGATGTAACTGATCCAAATGTAAAGCTTTCCAATTAAGAGTATAGGCTTTTACTTGTTTTAGCTATTTATATCTGTTTCAATATGAGGGAAATTAGAATAGATATAATAAACTGGACATAACAACAAAGACAAAAAGTACTATCATATAAACGTTGAAAAAGAATGAATGTAAATTATGCTAGCTAGCTTTGACAAAAAAAGGTTAAAAAAAAATCAGCTGAAGAACATGTAGGAAGAAAAGCACTGAATCAGCAAAGATGATGGGAACCAGGATAAACATTGTAGAAACATGGTTTAATTTTTTTTCTAAACAAGTCTCTAATTACAAATCTGTACAAGTCCCAAAATATCACCCTGTTTTAGGGTAAAATTAATGGTTAAGTTGGTAGAATTATATTTGTCACAAACTCTCATAATGAACCCATCACACCCTTAAGCAAGCAATCAGATGTAGACTATTCAAATCATAGGCTATTGGCTCTGGAGTTGGACCTTTATATAGTATACACAAAAGTGTTTTACTTATATGACTGCTAAGTATAACTCTTTTTCCATGGAATAGTTATTTGAAAGCCAGTGAGCAGCACACAGTTACACTACCTTATTATGCTGGTTTTAAAAACAAAAAATAAAAATAATGCAAACAAATCATTGAATCAATATAATATACTACAGGAATAGGTATCAGTCTGCAGTCAAAGTTTAGGAGGAAGAAATACACATCAGAGCCCTCTATGATTCCAGACAGACATACAGAACACCTTGATATTCCCTTTTCTGTCAGCCTTTGATTCTGCTTAACTAAAACAAACTGTTGTTGCTGGTATGGGAATAAGTGTTTCCAAGCACTCTTGTGAAATTTCTGAAAATTCAAAAGTGTATTGGACCTCATGGATGGAAAAGTGTTTGAGAGAATGACTTCAATTATGATTCTTTACAGAGTTGTTTAAACAAAAATTAAAGGTGGATTAATTTACTCTGCATCAACATTAAGCAGGTTACATGTATGTGAATATTGCTGCATATCGATTCTTTATCTGTGACTGCATTTACAAAATTTACAAAATGTGAATTAAAATAACGAGGAAAATAATAGTAATCTCCCAATCGCTCTATTTAATCTATTTTCAATTCATTGGCATACATATAGTATTTTTTACACATCTGACACTGTAGTTAATGTTAAGCAATTACCAGCTAAACCCTAACAGTACATGACTTCATTGTTATTAGAGATATCACTCTAATTTCCTATTTAAAACAGACCTTGGTTAAATTAAACAGATTTAGGATTTTTTGTCTTTACAGTTTTTTTTGATGGACTGATTTCAAGAGGATCTGAACATATATTTCTTGATTGTTGGTATTTCATAGGATTTGACCATGTTTTACACTTAATCGTATATAAAAGAGCAAAATTTGCATGTTTTTCTGAAATGGTAGGTGCTGCTGTTGCTCTTTAGCTTACTGAACAATGTTGTGTTTAAGCAAATAATTGTGTGAATGAACAAAAGGGAAAAGGAGCAATTTAAAGAGGTAATCTCTTTGCTCTTATAAAGCAAGTCTTACCCGTGTCCTTGATCAGGGCTTTTTTCTGAATGATGGGAGAGTGAGTATGGGAAGGAGATTAATGGCAGTAAAAACATGCCTAAGCACCTTCCTACAAAAGATGGTTGCCAGCTCATAAAATGACTACACCTCGCTGTTGCCTCATAAATCCCTCTGTTACTGCCTTTGACTTCTAGTGGCACATCTCCCCATCTATAACTATGGAGATAAAAACTTGAAATTGTGTTCTCAGAAATATATTCGCCTGTATTTGGAGACTGTGCAAGCACTACCACATTTACATCAGCATTGCCCCTGCAGGATTATCAGCATGTATGAGTTATCAGAAAGCATTCACATTCATATAGCTGAGAGCACACTGAATTAATGACTAAAGTACTGAGAATCGTCAAATATCTTACAAGCTGCATATAACCGGCCCCTACAAACTGCTCACCCAACCCAAACGGTCAACTGGCAAGTAAAATTTAAGAACTAAAGTGCCTTTAAATCGTTGTTGGCAATGAGAATTAATGACACCTCATGACAGTAAAGCCACATTGCACCATAAGAGCTCCAATTTGGATCCACATTACCTTTAGGGCCCAGTTTTTTGTTGTTGTTGTTGTTTGTTTTTTTATTTTATGTAATTTACATTGAGGTCTGTGTCTTGCTAAGTTGCAATAGCTGTTACAATTCTGAATTGGTTGTTATATAAAGTAAGAATTAATGTTTTACCCTCCTCTGTGGTCGGTTTCAGGCGCCACACTATGATAGATAGATATCACAAAGAATAGACTTAACCAGTCAAAAAAGAACAAAATATTTGGGATTTATTTACCTTGTCCAAAATGCTGCATAGAGTTAAAGATTTACTCATAGACACAACAAGCTGAATTTTTTTCCTTTTACTCTGTAGTGTTTGGAGGAAAAGCCTTTTTCAGCTCATATTCTTTAATCTGTGTTTGATAAGTCTGGATGGTTGTTTAAAGAGTATTCTAATTGTATGCAGCCATCAAGAATTAAGACCTTTGCACAAAAGAAGGGCTTTTCTCTATCCTAACCTAAACTCCATCTAATGGCCCCTTTTCACTGACTCTGCTTGGCCTGGCTCTACTCCATCCAGTTTTCAAACATTTCAAAACGTCTGGGATGAGTTGGATTCGAATCAGGCAAGGGGCATATTGTAAGTTAAAGCAAACAATAAAAAGGTTTTCTCTGTTGGGCTGTAAGTGAAAGTTAACAAAAAAAATGTAACAAATAAATCAGTTAACTACTCTCCACTTTATTCTTGAAAACATAAGGGACTGAATTGTCTCAGGGTCAATGTGATGTTTTCAGTTTATTAGATATTTATTAGAAAATAATTAGTAAACACAATCATTCAGTGTCACTGCTTTGGAGGTCTGGCATATAAAGACAATTAACTTGAACTGCATGGAGTCCATTTCAACCTAGAAATACTGTATAGAACATTAGATAAGCAAATATAATATACACTACACTCATTTATCTTTGTAGATCAGATTGAGGAGTAGTAATCATAATGATGATGCCTTAATCACACCTATTAGAGATTATTACTGACTTTTGCATGACAAATGTACTTCTTTTATGGCTTACTGTAAAACCACTATTTGCAGATTCTATGATCATCAGGTGGCACTGACAGCTGTGAGTGGATGAGTTGAACCGCAGCCAGGAAAATAACATTTACACATTTATGATTCCTGTGGGCAAAAATGGCCTGTGGCAGCAGGGATGGGGTAGAATTCAAAATGAAGGGCATTATGGCGCAAATCTAAACTGATCTAATGAGTATTTAAGGCCGGGGAAAAAGCACAGATTGGGAGGAATAGGTGTGGGATACAGATAAATTATCTATAGAAGAAGATAAAAAAAAGCAGCTTTTAAATGAGTATAAAAATTGTTATTATAGATGATTGGTTGCCATTAAAATAAACAACAACGTTGACAACAAGCAAATTAATACAAACAGAAAAATCAGAGCAAATTAATTCTTGAAAGAAGATAAGGGTTAAAAATGGAGAATTCAAAGGAAATGATTATTGAAATTTTGCTCATATAAATGCATTTATTAGTTTAACAGTTTGATGCAAGGCTTTTTCTGTAATAACTTGAAGACGTGGTGTTTTAGGATAATGTGTAGGACTATATCTAGAGAACTAGTCAAGAACTAATAGAAAGTTAACTAGTACTTAGAGGGTAACCCCCAGCAGAGCCTTATTATCAGACTACTGCTTTGTTACCTAGGAAATAAAGCCAGAAGCAGGAACTAATGTGTAGATACATTCCTTACAATGTTCATGTCAGACCTGGCTGCAAAAATAAATTAAAGGGAGGGAGCGTGGGGGGTTGGGGGATGGTGGTGCATTCGATTTTTTTTCGGGGAGCACACCTTTTCTGCAAACATTTGAATTACTTCGGGCTTTGTGACCATTCAATCAGTAAAAGAAATCTCGAATCTCTATAAAAGGATTTATTTAAATGATTTTAAAATCTTTCAAGAATTATTTGCTGAATTAGAATTCAACATTTGTTTGATTGTCATTGTTGTTAGAAAAAAATGTGTCCTGACAGGGTTTTCTGAACCATGTTCTAATGTCTCCCCCAGCGGCTGGTAGAAACCAGACTTACTACAATCATTTAGATGGATACATGTTAGATCTGTATTTTGGTCAAAAACATCCATCCATCCGTCCGTCCATCCATCCATCCATCCATCCATTCATCCATTTTCTTTACACGCTTGTCCCGAGTGGGGTCGCAAGGGGTGTTTGTGCCTATCTCCAGCTGTCAATGAGCGAGAGCCGGGGTACACCCTGGACAGGTCGCCAGTCCATCGTAGGGCTTGGTCAAAAACATTTATTAAACAATGTTGTTGATAAGATTTTAGGTACAATTAGGTCCATATTAAATAGTCAAAAAAGATCCACAACATATAAAAAATAAACAATAGTGTAGTGGTGTGACCATTCAAATAACTCAAAAGTCAGTTGTAAATTGTAAACTACATTGCTGATGTCAGGCTGAACATGGACTGATGTAAACATTCATGCTAGGAGAATCAACTACAGCAGCTAGGAAACACAGGCAGCATGACAAAGTTTGTTACTCTTCTGCTTACAAGTGATCCATCTGTGTGTGTGTGTGTGCAAAGAGAGAGGTTTACTCCACTTTTAGTAAAGTGGCAAGCTTGAACCGAGTGAAACCTTCTTAAAACCCTGTCTTTCCATTCATTTCTAAATATTCTTCTCAAATGCCAACTGGATCAGATTAGCCTTGCGTTGATGAAGCATGGCTTGACGATGCTCAGTGAAGACATTTTTAAGAGTGGAAAACGAATTTTCACAAGATGCAGTGCTGGCTCCAAAAGTCAGTCCATGTTTAAATGCTGTCAAGACAGTAGGCATCGCTTCCAATGGCCTTTTGAACTGTTTCACAATCTGTAAGGATTAATAAGGTTTAAATCAATATATTACAAACATATTGATTCCCAATAGAATTTAAAATTATTGTATGCAACATCAAATAATATATTCTAATCTCACTGAACCATGTCACGTTACATATATTTACAATTCACAGCTTTATTATGATGCAGCATCTACTAAGAATGGCAGAAATAGCCATTTCCATGCTTCATCCATTATGAAAATATATATTTTTTGGATAAATTAATATTAGACATGTTTAATACGCAACAGTAATAGTAAGTGATCATACATATTTTTATGTAAAACTGTAATATTGAATAGCATGACTTGATGAACAATGACAATATGTCCATCCATCCATCCATTTTGAAACACACTTACCCCAAGTGAGGTCGTGAAGGGTTTTGTCAATGGGCAAGAGGCGGGGTACACCCTGGAGAGGTTGCCAGTCCATGGCAGCAATGACAATATGTATGTAGTTGAATTCATAAGGACAATTTGAAACTACTTCTTGCACTTAATTGTTTTCTCAAATATATTTGAAAGGGTTTTCCTGTGATCATAACAGAGAAATCTGTGCATAGAAGGAAAATGACTTAAGTTACCACCCTCTCCTGAAGTAAAATGTGAAGAAAAAAAATACACTTAAGTCTGACTCCACTAACACAGGACAGGTAGGAGAAATATCACCAAAGTTACAGCATGACCCAGAAGAGCCTGTGTTGTTTCAGATGACCTTTTCTCTCCTCTGAAGGAACAAAGGTGAAGGCTTTTGTGGTTAGAGGACATGCCTGCTCTGGAATACAGGATGACCTTTCTTCACAATTATTTCTTCTGAATTCATTAGAAATAAGTCTGGGCTGTGGTGGATCTGTAAGAAAGAACAGAAAAAAGTACACATAGTAAAACTATGTGTCATCATTTTATTTCTGTATTTTATTTTTTTTTTCTCTTTATTACTCACTTTTAACACTACCTATGTGAGACTGTGTTATTTTTTCTTAAAAAATGCCATATAACATTTTGTGAATTCCATATACAGAGTTAAGGTTAGAAAAACAAAAAGTATGACAAAACTACATCTTTTTAAAAAAAACACATATGAATGTATTTTTGTGGAGCAGAATCATATACAAAACCAGAGGGGCTACATATTAAAAAGGGAGAAATTGTAAAATTGTGTTGCTGCGTAATCAAACACATACAGTCATAGGGAACGGACTTTCCAACGGTTGCAGTTCTGAATTCACCCAAGTTAATAAAGTGAATGTGGTTGGTCGATTATCAACTGAGCGGGATTGTTGTGGCGAAAGGTTCACAAGTAAGTTTGGTTGTGGCCAGTGTCTAGGAAGCATCTTGCTAATCAGTCATAGATTTTTTATTTAGAGGAGGTAAGTGGGGACGAAGTTGTTTTGGAAGAGGATGCCAGGGCGGCAGAAGCTTCAATTGGTGTAGAAGCCTTACAGCCATACATGTTTGAGCCCTTGCCTCGCAACGCTGCCAGTTCTGTTAGCTCTACACCTGCCGAAGACGTCCATCCCTGTGAACACTGGGACGGAACTCAGAGGTAAAGGAAATGATTCTTAGTTCTTATTTCAACCGTTGCATATATTACTATGATATATGAATCAAGATGCTATGACCCAAAAAATATGATTGACAGATGACCGTTGAAATATGATTGCCCGAATTTAGGTGTAAAGGCTGACGCATAACTAACTGGAATGCATAAAATAATGGGGAAAAAAAGGATTTTTAAGACAGGATTTTTTTAAATAAAAATTTTCTAACTTTTGGGACAATATCATCTGATAAAGAATACATTTGTTATACATACTAATACTCTTATTTATATACATGTTTAAACCAGAATGACTTTAAATTGAAATATGACTTCCCTACGACTTTAAAGAAAACCCATTAGGAGATGAGGAGCTGTGTATGTATGAAGAGCCTTGTATGAAGAAACTAATTAGCTAATAGAAAACTGGCCAATATAATACTTGCTGGTTTCTGTGATGTAGAAAAGATAACAATTATTTGAACAGTAAGGGCCAATGAAGCAAATAACACATCAAGATTTAAAAAATAACACATTAATATTCTATATGATCTTACAAAACAATTGCTCAAGTTTGATAAATGGGAAATAGGCTATAAAAACAGAATATTCTCTTTAGGTATATAACGTTTTTAGCTTCATAGGCTTCTGCGTCCGTTGGAGTCCATCTTTACTTGAAATATTGACTATAATAGTCTATTAAAAAAAAACTGTAGCATTATAATTCTCTGTGTGCCCAGCCAAGCCAAGCACACCTCTCATGGATGTATATATCATTCTCCTTGCTTTTGGCCGGGGGGCTTTGGAGGAAAACAATTGAATATTAAACCACTTCTCTCCCTAATTGAACCGTCTGTATGTTTATTCAATGTGTCAATAGGAATTTGTATTTTCAGCAGACAAAAATAACAAAAGAGTCCTTTGGAAGAATACTTCTAAACAACGAGGCTTGAATAAATGGTTTTAATGATGAAACCATGCCTGAGAATATATTGCTTTTCTGTTCACTTCTCTTTATCTACCAACTTTTATTCATCCAATCGTTGTGAGCATCTTGTTTAACTTTGTAAACTGCAACGCATTTAAGAGAAACAAACAGCAACAAAAAAATAACACAGCCTTCAGTCCTTATTCTAAGGCATACATCAAAAAAAGAAACAAAAAAGAAAATGAGCGAACACTAACAAGGTAAAAAAGAAATGTTAAATGTAAAAAGAACTATAAGAGAAAAAGACTTAGAAATTACTTTTGTAATGTGAGAAAAGGTATACAAATTATTTTTATCTGTAACAGACTAATTCATTTGTTCTGCCTGCTGTTAAGTGGCATCTTCAGAATACATGCATTTGTACATTTATTCTATAATGGCTATTGTTTTCCTATAGTAAAAACAATTTATTTAAATCTAAAGACAGATCTAAATAACCAATCTGAGCAGTAAAATGATGCTTACTGTACTTATCATGTAGTGTGATTTTATCACTAACTTTAAACCAGATCTTTTTACTTGGTGAACTTGGGCAAAACAAGTGTAAACAATAAAACATGTTTTATTTAAAAGTAATCATATTTGCTAAATCATACCACAGGCAACCATCCTATAGCCTTACTTAATGTTTATGGAGAGCCGGAGATCAAACCTAAAACCTCAACTACAGGAATGATCTGAGATTATCATTATTATTATTTTGCAACACTTATGCAGGCTACTTTTTGAGTGTATTTACAGCTTTATCATCCTGTGATTCATTTTTCTCTATGCCATTTGATTAACATTGTGACTGCTTATCTTGCATATCATTGATGAATAAAACATTTGTTTATGAAATTCAAGAAGCACTGATGTGAATATTAATCAGTGTGACAATGTCACTTTTTCAAGAAACTTTCATTACATTTGGAGACTTTTGTGAAAGACAATAACCTGTCTGATATGTATAAGGCAGGCAAGGTAGGATTTGTTTTCCTCATGACTAAAATTTCAAAATGTGTCCTGTATGGAGAAGCAGGTGTGTGCATTGCTTCGGTCTAATTTTGATCCAGTTTTCCACTATAAGGCTACATTGACCAAACAAGTTTTGATGCTGAATTCCAATTTGTTCTTTCTGACTGATATTTAGAAATTGCTCATAATCCCAAAACTGACAAGTACAGATTGTAGACATCAGTCAGTACCACACTGATTACCACAGTAGAGTGCAGTAAAAATCAACTATCTCTGTGTTGTTATGAAGTTATTGAGCAACAGGATCCGACAATATTTTGACAGCATAACAAGAAAAAGAAAGGAAGGACATAAAAGTACAACTATTTATTTATTATGTACTAATATAATTCCACGTTTTTACAAAAAAGACAAGAAACCAAGACAAACAAACCACAAAACAGGAATAAAGAAAAAGGAAGAAACAAAGCCAGACCATTATTAAACATGAGAAAAAACAACTGACCAGATATTCTTCTTCTTGGATTATTTGAAGGCTTTTGATGGGTTGTACTGTATAAGGATATTTGCCAAACTTTTTTTTTAAAGGATTTATGATTAAACATTTATCAGTGACCATTTATTATGATCAGCAGGTGAAAACAAACAAAGAATCATGCCAGGCTCTTGTAGATTAGTACCTGTTCAAAGGTGTAGCCTCTTGGCTACTTAATACCATACTAAACTATGAAGTGATCCACTGCTACCACCCTGAAGACTGGTTGGATCCCTTTTTATTTTTAAATAGCCCATAAAACACTCTATTTAAAAAAGTTCTACTCAAAAACATAAGCAGCAGGAGTAACAAGAAAACTGGGAGATGCTTGTCTGTTAAATGCACATATTAATGAGTTCAAATACATTGCGGTCCGTTACTTTTTTTTTCTTTTCCAGCTTTTTATTCTCATTACACTGTCACAAGTACAGAGCAATGAAATGAACTCTCTGCATGTAACCCATCCCCTTTGATAGCAGTGGACTGCCATTGTGTGGCGCCCAGGGAGCAGTGTGGGGTTAGGGGTCATGCTCAGGGAGCCAGGTCCATGAGTGGGGCTTGAATTCAGAACCTCTAGATTCTAAGCGCTATGCTCTAACTACTACGAAACTCTATATTGGAGTCTCTGTTGTAGCAGGGAGCTGTTGCAGGAGGATAGACAAAGGTATTCAAATTAAAACCTTTTGTTACTACCCAGTTGGTTTTCAGGGTGGATATGACAAAACTTTGAATGCTGTTTTGAAGAGTGCCTAATGGTATCTCATATCTTAAATCATTTTTTCATTTCCACAAGTCTTAGATTATTTAAAAGATTTGACTCCACTCTTTTAGTATTTGTAAATAACTCAATAACCTGTATTTGTTCATAGTTTTGCCAAAACCTGTCACCTATACAAAGAATCCTCTCTGTGTCCTGGGCACCGTGCACACAAGTTATGATGGTGTGTGGTTTAGAGCCTTCCACTGGCTTGGGATGGACAGCTTAGTTCATATTATTGATGTCCACAGGCTGGTTGAACATTTCTGCTCCAAGTAGTTGGAGGATTAATTAGGACCCAAAATCTGTTGGTCTCCGCTTTTCCTTCTCCACTAACACCCATTGTTTTAGTATTGTTAAATCTGGATCTCCCCTCTACATAGAACAGCTTAGATGGTATTTTATTGCCATAACTCATCCAAAGCTTTTTCCAAGTGCCGAATGGTTTCATTAATTTCCTAGGCTAGCTCCAGCTGTCTTAAGACCCTAAACCTTGTGTTTGAAGTACAGTACTGTGTTGTTCATTGCTGTGCAGCCTAGTCTTCTGATGGCTGGCTTAAGCTGTAGCACCTTCATCATGGTGCCTCCTTCCCTCATGTTTTCTGTTCATTTTTGTGACTTCAAGCAAGAGGTTTAATACATGTACAGTACTGGGGGTTAAAGTTCTTGTAAATATCAACTTTAACAGATGATAGTGGAAGTATTCTGAGGAGCCCTAAAAGTGATGTTTATTTCCTATCCATCTTACCCCTACCCCCTCACACAACTATTCTTAATGGCCTTTTGTGGAATTTTCAGTGCTGCTTCTGCAGAGAGGTTTGTGAGGCAAGGACAGTGGAGTAAAAATTGGATAAAATGTCATGTAACCATTCAGACTGAACACTTCAACGCTATTGGATACCATCAATTTATTACCACATATAGAAGTGGCACAATCTAGATTTTTTTTTTAGATGATAAGGTTTGAAATTGCCATGGAAAAAGTCAGATATAGGCTCCTGAAGCGACTCATGAAAGTTTTCTGGGCACCCTCCATGCAATTACTTCATGCACAATGCATCCTTCCAGATTCATATGTCATTATGCACTTTATATTCACCCTTCTTTCAGTCATAAGAACTCTAACTAAAACATATGCTATAAAATAGCCCGATAACAAAATTTCCATCATGGTGTTTTTTAGGATTATTTGAAAGGCGATTTCTTCTCCAAACATAATGCATGCAGTGACATTTAAAGTCTTTCATTAAGATTGGACCATTTTCTTGCTGTTATTGTATTACCTTGCAAGTATCTACATCCTTTTTTTTTGGCACTGGAGTCTTACACAATAAGCAGCTAGAGGTACTAATGCAGTTGAGCAAATTACTTGTTCTCATGGTAACACTGCTAATTCCAGATCTCTCTTTTTCACTGGAGAACCAGTTTTTCTTCAAACAGCTTTTTGTTGAAAATTTAGTTCTGATCCTTTTAAACTGATTTGTTTTCCATGTGAATTTTAACTGTACTATTCTTAGAAGTCTAACTATTAAGAAAAACAATTGTTTTTCCTATAAATTTCACCCGCTGTTTTTCAACAAATTTATTTTTGATGTAATTATACTATCCAATATAAAACTAAAATATCATTTAACTTAACTAAGACAGAAAACGTTAAATATACATATTATACAATAATTTTTATTGCTACAACATTTTAAAAAATACAGTTTCAAATCAGAGATAAGCATTAAAGCTTTACTTTAACATTAAAAGTGCAGAAAATGCCACCTAATTCCCGAACATCCACATGTCCACTTCCTTCTTTCCTTCCTTCCTTTCTTCCTGCATCTATCTGTTCCTCTCTCCCCAGTTGGGATTATTTACCGCTACATTCTGCAATCCGATGCGCTGCAGCTACTGTGCCCCAGGAACGCCTGCAGCCATGCAGCAATCAAAGTGAGACATCATTTTCTACCACCTGCACCCATGGGATCACTGGAATTAAAAGGGAGGGACAGTAGAAGGGAAGAAAAAGGCAAAAATGACTCTGGGGGAAAGGGATGCGAACAGGCCGCACAGGTAAGAAAAGGAGAAAAGTGAAACTGTCGGGAAAACAGGAAACAATGAAGAAATCAGTGAAAGAAGAGCTACCAGAAAATATTTTTTTTTATTCTTATTCACTGCTTAGGGACCCACAAAATGGAAGCTAGAATAAGGAATAACAGGAAGCTGACAGAGACATAGAGAAATGGATTCGAGGATGGGAAATAACTGATAAGAGTGAATCTTAGGATGAGATATTGATAGTGTCAAATGAGCTTTTATCACAGGCAGACTGGAAATGAAAAAGTCAATAAATATGAATGCAAAAAAAAGAAAAAAGTTCAAACAAATAAAAAAAAGAATGGGGGCAAAAAGTGTTTTACTGCAAATGAAACCCTAAAATTCATTTGAGAGATGAAATTAAACAGTATAAGTGAAAGAGAATAGAAAAGGATAAACACTGAAATTACAAATGTGCAGACGGATAACTGACAGAAAAAATATAGGATTAATACAGGCACAATTAAAGAGGAATGTGTTTAATTTCAAAAAGGGAAGCTCTACAGATAGATTTGAGAATGTATCTAAGGGTGCCAGCAAAATAGAAGAACCTGGAAATCAAAAGAGATCATTCACCGGTTATTCTCCATCTGAAGCTTTTGCATAGAACATTAATTATGAGTCCGAGCTTTATTTAGTGTGATGTCTGTCACATTCACGTTAGACTAAATTTACACTGTACTTCATTCAGCCCTCAACAACAATCCTTACAACCCTTAACCAATGTGCTGAATAACACTTCAGACCTGATAATATTCAATTTTTAACTCTTTCAGTACAAAACTGTAAAAGGTTGCTAATATGCTTTTCCAGATTATATTATATTTAACCATAAAAGATACCCAATTAATTTAAAGGCAGTCGGGGATTGATGAAAAAAAACAGTGGTCCTTTATAATGACTTCAATCAACTCATATATTCACAATTGGCTTCTTAGAATGTCTCTTTGAAAAATAAATGGCCATGCCTTCCTGAAAAAATATTGCACATTTGCAGACTGGACACCCTTTCAGATGTCAGTTTGTGTTGTGCTTAAAAGCATTTGTTTCTTCAGATATGAGGAAAAAAAAAAAAAAAACAGCAAGCATACTGTGATTGCTATAAGTTCTCTAAAACGTTCATGCACATAATTTTATTGAAGAAACATTCCATCTGCAGTTCTCTCTCAGAGTACCCAGGGTGGGAAAGATTATGTTGTTTTGTCATAGTTTATTTTTGGTTGGTTGTCTATTTTCCACCGTGCTCCTTTATGATAAGAGGATAAATCCATCAGTTTAGCTGATCACCAGCACTTTATCACCTTTATTTTAATTCAAAGGTGACAGTCTTGGTTAGCTATTAAACACCCTTAGAAGCAAGAGCCTAAATCACCCAATTAGCTTGCTAGTAATATACCAAAGCTGTAGAACCCATATAGCTGACTCACACGGATCAAATTAGCAGCTTTAATGAAGTAATATAGTAAAAGTCTATACCAACGGAAACATGCTTGAAGGGGGTAACCAGTCTAGTGAAAGGTTTATTATTTTTAAGGATCTAATCGTTGAAACCCTTTGGTGTTACGATCGGAGACATTTTTTGTTGAATCTGCAACAGTGCTGTTGTTTTGTGGAGGCGTTTAACCCACATACAAGAAGAACTCAGAAGACTAATGACAGAAAAATTATATGTCTGGTCTGAGATCATCTTAACCTGCAGCTCTGTATGACAGAAACTCTACACATTCTGTGAAATTCACACAATTCAACAGTTTCTAGATAACACAGAGCGTCCCCTTTGAACTCAAGTGTTTTTTTTAGCAATTGTTTATAAAGTGTTCATGAAGTGTAGATTTACTTTTAACTCTGATTGAAGACAGTTTAAAGTCTGTTTATTATTTAATCTTTATGTGCTCGTCTGTATCGGTATTTCAAAACTAGAATTTGGAATTGAATATTAAGTTAGTTATCTGCTCCTAAGGTACCAGCCTTTCTCCTCATAGTTCAATATGCAGAATGCTTAGTCAATCCCCAATTACAGCATGGTAATGTAAGTGTCCCTTAATTGTCCATTAACATAATTATCACAAGCAGTAATTACCTTTCAAAGTAATGGGCACCAAAATGGCCCAGTAGCTAAATTTTGATAAGCACAGTACCTAAATTATACCCATGATGTTTTACTCAAGTTAAAAACTGCTCCTGAGAGTAATCAGGCCACAAAAACAGAAAATTAAAAGCCTAACCAATACATTTTTGTATTTTAAACCTTAAGCCTGGTAAATACATGTGCAGATTCAAATCTGATAAATCAATGGAGAAAGCAGGGGTCATTTTTCTAACAAGAGTTTGAGAAATTGTGTTAAAATAAGACAAGGATGCATGAAATATTTAAACAAAAAACAAATTATTGTAGGAATAAAATGAACAAAGAGATGTATAGAAAGAACAAAAGGAAGCACTAGAGATCAGGTCAATGATAGAAATGATGTAGAAAAGAGTCTCAGGATTCCCACTGGGCCTTCAGCAAAGTGACAGCCTGATGAACACCTGAGACTCAGAGGTACACAACCACACTGCTGTTCACTGCCCCTGATCTTGTGAAAGTAGTAATAAACAGCACCATGAATTATCCCGCCAAAGGAGTGTGTACCTGTACGGATGCAAACTGTACGTTTACAGTATTAAAAACCAACCCTCACTAATTTGCAAAGGATGTAAATGCGAAGAATGAAAAGCAGATCAGTATTATAAGAGTCAATTGCTGTTATTTTTGGTTCTCACATTTTTCCCTTTTTTAATAAACAATCTGTTGTCTTCCAAAACATATTTTATTTGTTTCTAAGTGGTTCTTGAGCTTCAGGTTTTTCTTATTACCTTGTCTCCCTCCTTTTTACCTCTGGTGTCATGTCTATTAGTTGCTTTACTTGCTTAACACGTCTCTACTACTTTTCCTTTGCCAACATCCCAGGGCTGGCTAAATGACAGTAAGCATAAATCTAAACTGTGGAAATGATTTAAATTTTGACTCAAAAGATTCCTTGACAATAGAAAGGAAAGTGATCTAAACTAATCTAAAGTATACTTTGACAAAAACAGGGAGAGTAACAAGTAGTTTGCTTTTGGCTGCCTAATGGATGCGTGGAGCCACAGCATCAAGAGAGTAGATTGTTGTAAGTCATTGAATGTTTGTAAAGCAATTACTTACAAAGTCACTTGTTACATGACTAAGACTGCTTAAGCCAGCTTTAACAAAGAGATGCTCAATTATCACTAAAGTATACTGGTTACTAAGTTTAAAGTTTGCTTGTTAAAACATAAATTAGGCCTTGGAGTTTTAGCCCTTTGGGTCCAGTTATGGGAATTGGCTGGCCCTGTAATTGGACAGCAACCTACTCTAAATGAGCTTTACTGATAGTACAGTCAATCTGGGCCTGCATCAGCAAAATGTGGATAAGCCTGTAAGCAAAGAATTGGTTGACCTTAATTATTAATAATGTGCTGCATATTGAAGCCTGAGAAATTCAGCGTTTTCTGACATAGCTGCCAACAGTGATTTCTTTAATGAGTGAACTTTAAAGATATATCCCTTTTACTGCAGGTAATTTACAAAGAAATGTATAAAAATTTTATATATATATATGTTTTGACTGTCAAAAACAATATACCTTGTTTTTTAAATCTGTATTAGATTTGACAAGGCTTAAATTTCATTTATTGTTCGTTTAGCAGCCTTCTATGCTTCTTCAGTAAATACCATGACCTTCTTATCCTCTTTCTATTGTGGCTCTGGCTGTAAAATGAAGAGAAGTACTGTACAATCCAAAACCATGGCTCAGAGCTAATTAGCTTAACTGTTTCTTTCCTAGACAGAGCCACCTTTGGATTTAGTTTACCATTACTCACAGAGCATGTCACCTTGACTGTAAACACCAGCTCACTGGTCAAAAGGGCAAAAAAGCGCTTGCACTTCCTGCAGAGGATGAGGAGAGCCCACCTGCCCCCACTCATCCTCACAACCTTCTACAGAAGCACCATAGAGAGCGTTCAGACCAGCTGTCTCACTGTGTGGTGTTGGGGCTGCAGCGCCTCAGACTGGAAGAAGGTGAGGAGAGTAGTGAGAACATCATCAGGGCTCCTCTTTCCTCAATAAAACACATTAGATCCCAGCTCTGCATGTCCCAAGCCCGTAACATTATCAATGACCCCTCACACCCCCACCATGGACTGTTCCACCTGCTACCCTATTGGAAGAGCCTTCGCTGCATTCAATGCAGGTCCTGAAAAAGCTTCTTCCCCATCGCTATAAGACAGCTGAATGTTGAAAAAACCTGAAAAACCTAAATCATGTCACAGACTCTGCATCAAGCTGACCATATCAATGCGTTTTTTTTGCAACCTTATTTTTTCTTCCACAATGTTTACACTTGATCACTGCTGCACGTTAAAGTCATAGGGAAATCATATTTAAATGTCAAATCATTCGGGCTTAAACTTGTTTAGAAATGTACTCTATATCACAAGATATTGTCCCAAAATTTACAAAATGTCTGTAAAAAAAAATCCTGTCTTAAAATCTGTTTTTTCCATTATCTTATGCAGGCCAGTAATTATATGTCAGCTTATACACCTAAATTCGACCAATCAAATATATCAATGGTCATCTCTCAATCCAATTTTTTCCATCATAGCATCTTCATTTATATGTTGCAGCTAATATACGCAACAGTTGAAATAAGAGATAAGAATAATTTACTTTACCATTGAGTTACATCCCTGTTTTCACGGGGATGGATATCAGGTGTGTCATCGGCAGGCTTAGAGCTAACAGAACTGGCAGAGTTGTGAGGCAAGGGCTCAAACGTGTATGGCTGTAAGCCTTCTATAGCAAACAAAGCCTATGCTGCCCTGGCGTCCTCTTCCACAACATCTTCCACAACATCTTTGTGTTCGCTTGTATCCTCTAAATAAAAAAATCTATGACGGAGGAGACTCATCCATGACCTAAGACACAAAACTCTCCTCCTCTTGCATGTTTCTGCTGTCCATAGCGTACCATGACAGTTTCGTTTCTAAGCTACTTGGTCCCAATGTAATTTCCCATTGGGAACCTACTTGCACTAAGTTTGAGCACTTCCACCACAATAATCCCATCCTCTTGATAAATGACCAATCAGATTCCCTTTATTCACTTGTGTAAAATTGTGCACCACTCCGGAGAATGTGGAAATGCAATGGTTTGAATGGCTAATTTCCTATGACTTTAAGAAAGAAAAATGTCATGAAAGCTGTACAAAACGAAACTTTGTTTTGTATACACTCTCTGGATACAAAATGATAATTAAGTTTGTCTAAGTCTACATTTTTTAACACATTTATGGATCAGTGGTTTTATGTTCCTTTTTGTGTATCTGTCTCCTTGAAGCACAAATGGCAGAAAGCCATTTGTGTCTTCCTGTCAAAAGGGAGTGTTTTTCTCTCAACTGTTGCTGCTTGCATGCTGAGGGATTGCTGTAGATTCAATGAAAACGTAAAAGCAGAAACCTGCTGTCGCCTAATGCTGATTGAAAAGGAGTGTATTCTGTAAAGTCAGTGACTTGATGCAGTTAGGTAGGTTTTCTGGAAAAAACTTTTAACCACTCTAACTACAGTATATGATCTGAGTGATTTGTCTCTGATAAAGACGATGAATTGATGCTATATAAGTAGACTGCATTTAATTAAACTAAGCTGCTATAACACAGCCATAACCTTCAGAAAACAATAAAAATAGATAAATAAATAAAATACACAGAACTCATAAACACCATAATAAATAGCATAATAAACAACATATCACTCACATATAAATTCACTAAAAATGCATCTTTATGCCATTTATAGATCCTACAAACACTTGAACCAAATTGGTTTGCAAGTCTTAGCTTTTGCAAAATTTTTGCAGATTACCCTCAGTAGCCCCACTTTTTGCCCATACAAAAAAAAATGCATGTGCAATTTGGCAATCTTCAAAGTTCAAGCTCTAAAAGTGACCTTGCTTGGTTCGGCTTTGAGGGTTAAAGATCTGAATAGAAGTTACAGTAAGTGCAATTATTGAAAATTGGATCTGACATATTTTTTATGATATTGATTTGTTGCCCAGTCCCCAGTCCATAATACATAACTTTATGTTGTTGCCTACATACAGATGAAACAGAGTCAGTGATAAGGTTTATGTTAATTATTTATATTGAAACATTTTTTCCCTTCTTTTCAAACACTGATATGCTTAATGTACAACATATGATAGGCCTATTGGAACTTTGATACTTAGGTGAACAGTCGACAAATCTCCAAAACCAGAAACCTTACATTAGATAGGGATTCACTACAATCCGGAAGAAAGAAAACACTACAAATAAACACCTCTGAACACTGCAAAGATAAGGTTCCAAACATTGTCTTTTACAAGCTAACAGTATTATTAAGGGAGTGAGCAACAGGAGAAAAATAAGGCAAAAAAAGAAAAGGAAACCTTAAGTCTGCCCTTAAAAGTGAGCAACAAAGCAGGGGACACTTAACCAGGATGAGATAACTGAAAAGAGCTCAGAACACAAACATGAAGACAGGAGCAGAAACTAACATAAGGACAGTAGGAGCAACTAAGACCATTACTGTAAACAAACAGAAAATACAAGCTTACAAAAAATGCAAGCAATATGTTATTTTGATAATTATTAATTTAAGACCCTAAAATAAAAATACCTGTGCGTTGTGAGCCCCAATCTCAACTCCCCAAAAAAACAGCTTAGCCTAGAACCATGTGCCCCCCTAACAAAGAAACAAAGTAAGCCTCCACCCAAATAAAGGAAGTATAACTCCCATCCCTTAAAAACTCACCATAAATCTTGCCCAACACATGTGGGGGACCAGCTAGCGTCCTGGCCTCCCACAGAAACTGACACCTCTCGGGAAACACCTCCAGCTTCCGCTCTTACACACTGAAACGTGGGACTGCAGCGACACACCGAGATACCCCACATAACATATTATCATTAAGACTTAAATGGCAAAAGCTCCATCTTACATCAGAGGTATGCTTGTTCCCAGTGTTGGGAAAGTTCTCTTTCTACGTGAACTAGTTCAAAGTTCAGTTCACACATTTTAAAATGAACTAGTTCAGTTCATAGTTCACAATTCCAAAAAACGAACTAGTTCAAAGTTCAGTTCACACATTTTAAAATGAACTAGTTCAGTTCATAGTTCACAATTCCAAAAGACGAACTAGTTCATAGTTCTTTTTTTTCTTTTTTTTTTTCTTATATTGCTTAATTACACCATAGCCTACTGTAGAACCACAGACAGCAATTATTTTATCAGTTGTAACTCTGAAACTGCGTCAGATTTCATCTTCATATCCAGTTTTGAATCCTTATCCAACCAGGGTTTACATTAGCATTGAGGGGACAGCATTTCCCCATTGTTGCTTTAACGCTTTGTTGCTGTCCATTCACTTCACACTAGTAGCAGCTGCAGCTTTCACCCCTACAGTATATTCTCAAAAACATCAGGAAAAATGTGCTGCTTGAATAGTCTTTTTTATGAGTAATTATTAAAAGAAAAATAGGAAAGTAGTCTTTAAGGTGCAAATGTTTTTTTTTTTATTTTAATAATTTTTTCCATTTGAAATTCCATTTCAATACATACTAAAAAGGAATACTGGAATCCTGGAAAATTATACCAGGCAGGTTTAACAAACAAGTTACATGGATAGTAAAACCCTCAAGAACAGGGGTCTTCTATGTTGTCCAGACCAAGGACCCCCAAACTGATGGCGAGATGGAGCGGGGACCCCCTAACTATATATATTGTATGAAATTGTGTCCTATAGTCACTCTATTACAGATGGAGTAATGTAAAGAAATTAACTTCTCCCTGGGATTATTAAAGTTTTTCTGATTCTGATTCCTGGTTGTTGTGAAGGAAACGGTGCCCAGCTTGAAAGAGCTCCTGTGTGTCGCTGAATGTGTGCATTGATGACTGAAAGACATCTTTTGTCTCCATTTATCTGTTTACTACAGTGTGTTGATTTCATGTTAATGAGTATTTAAAGACATTTCAATTAGTGGGGGAAAAAATGCAGGGGGGGGAATATAAAAATATCAACTAACCATGCAGACCCTCATGCAGTACCTCCGTAGACCCCCTAGGGGTCGCGGATCCCCTGTTGAAGACCTCCGCTCAAGAAGATTTTACTAACACAAACTGAGGGACCAGGCTGAGGTAGGAATTTAAGGTTACTGAAGTGCGGATTTTTTTACTGAAAGCCGGCGGGCAAACTTGTTGCCATCATCCTCACTGACCACCTGGTCATAAACCTGTTTTAAGTCGCCTCCTTTTGTTTTGATAACGCACGCGGCTGTAGGCTACAACGCTGGTAGCTGGTGTTGCCAGATTGGGTGTTTTTTCCGCTACATATTAAGGCCTGTTTACGGTGTGATTTAGCCGGGGTTTCGCCTGGAGGGCTTTATAGAAATCTGGCAACCTATTGAACGGAGCTGAACTGAGAGAGCGTGCCGTTCACAGACACCAGAATGAACGAGTTCACAAAAACGTTCATCAGGCAATAATGCACTACGTTCAGTTCACGTTCACCCAAAATATGAACGAGTTCATGAACTTTCGTTCAATGAACGCGTTCAGGCACAACACTGCTTGTTCCTTATGTTCCTAACAGAGCATTTCGATCTCAGTCTGCAGATGTACTACTGGTTCCTAGAGTTTGTAAAAGTAGAATGGGAGGCAGATCTTTTAGTTATCAGGCTCCTCTCCTGTGGAACCAACTACCAGTTTTCCTTTTTGATAAAGCTTATAGTTAGAGAGGCTGAGGTTATACAGAGCTATCTCTATAGTTATGCTCCTATAGGCTTAGACTGCTGCAGGACATAGGGACCCCTTTTTCATCATTCTGCTTCATTCTATCGCTATTCTCCCAATCTGCAGAATTTGTTAGTTTAATCTTATGGGTAGATAAGCCTGCTTAGTGTGATGGATTGCCTTCAAGTAAATGAGTCGATGCAATCAACTGGTTTTCCTTAGATAGAACATTTTGAATCAATTTGACTGTATAATCTGGTGAACTGTAAAGTGCCTAGAGATGACGTATTGTGAATTGGTGCTTTATAAATAAACTGAATTTAATTTAATTTAATCTATAACACTATGCTCTCTCTGGTTTTTCTCATAGTAGTTTCATCTAGTCTGTTCTTGTTTGGCTTTGACAACATCCTGGAAGAAATGTCAGCTGTGCTGCTGCCATCAACACATTTGTTTAAAGATGTTCGAGATCGGCCTGTTTTTTCAGAATATTCCTGTTTCTCTGACTGTGACTGGCTGGACGTGCTTTCTTCACCCTCTGACATGGGATCTGGCTTGGAGCTTGTCTGCCTGGCTTTGTGTTTCCTGGACGGGGCCACCTATGGAGCTGGTTTACAGTTGCCTTTTGTATCTCTGCTTCTTTTTCTACGTCTGCTTCTGTCTCCTTGAACCCCAGTCAGCCTCAGCAGGTTCTGTTAGAGGTCTTCCTGTTAAACTGGAGTTTTTCCTCTCCACTGTCACTGCAAGCATGCTTAGTGTCAGTGATTGCCTTTAAGTCAATGAGTCGATGCAATCAACTTAGATGGAAATTTTTAAATTAATTTGACGAATCATCTGGTTGAATTGTAAAGTGCCCTTTTATTTTTACTTATTTTGAGGAGTGTGGGATGATTGGTTGAAGTAAACCATTCGGATTAAATTACATACAAAAGCACATGCTTAGAAAAATAGTGTCACAGTGTCAATCAGCCTATGCCCTCCACAATTCTGTTGTGGCATATCTGAAGCTGAGCTTCTTTGAATCTGTTAGGTTTAGTTGAAGCAACATCAGCCACAACAAGCAGTTACAGCTTATTTAAATGCTCAAAGCAAAACAAGGAGACAATCTATCACTTAGTTAGTCTGCAATTTCATCAGTCAACTAATCAGTTCATCAGCTGATGGGTGACAAGTTTCTCTGGTTATTATTCAGTCATCTCGTTGGAAAATATAATCAAGCCTATGTCATTTCTATTCATCTCCTTGTATTTCTGTTGTAGTTCTCAAGGATGAATGAAGGTAAAACAACATCTATGCATCCACTGAATTCTAAAACAACTCTTCAAGATTTCTGTATTTTTCATTTTTTCTGAAAAGGTAACATTTCCATTTTCTTTTTAGTAATAGTGTATCTTTCCCACGGAAATCTGTCTCCAAAACCTCAGTCTTTCTATGATGAATTACTTTTCCAAATTATGCTATTCTTTAAGCACCGTAAAAACACTTACAATGTTTGTTGTATAAAGGTATATAATACACATCCAACTGACTGCACTTTAAGATACCTAATTAAAGTCTGATTATTAATATAGGAATTTATTAATAGAAAGCCACTATTTACACAGAAAAGGGCACTACCTCCTCATACCACCATCATAACATGGGGTTTCTGTGATACCAGAGGCTATGTTGTCAGGGGCTTAAATGCCCCCTGGTAAGGTCTCCCATGGCAGACAGGAGTTTTTCTTATCGGCGAAAAAATGATAATTTGCAATTGCAGAGTTGCATGATATATAGGGATGTTGTCATGGTCTTGGTGCTGATGACCAGCCTGATTACTCATTTCATTCACCTGCCTAGCTCCGCCCAGTTTCTCATTACCGTTTATCTGATCCACCTGATACTGCCTCTATTTAACCTGCCTTCTTCCAGTCATCAATAATAGACTATTCAAAGCCCTTGGTGAGAGTCTTCTAGTGAGTATTGGTATTTTCTGATTGCCTGATCCTTAACCGTTCTGTCTTTGGACCTTGAGCCTGCTTGTTACCGTTCTGATCTGTTTGCCTGACCTGTCTTCAGGCTCCTTCTGGATTCTGCCTGTTTAATGAACCTGAAACTGATCCCTGACATCTTCCTGGATTTCCCTTTGGTGCCTCTTCTAATCTCTGATCTTCTGGTCCGGACTCTAGAGCATCTCCTCGATACTGGCTTTGGCTTTGCCCTCCTCTGCCTGTTCTCTCCTGGGGTTCAACATCTGAGACTCTTTGGGCAGCATTCACCGTGTCTTGTCGGCAGCCGACCAGCTGGAACCGACTTCGTTCTTTGGGCACGGACTGAACTTTGAGACCAGGTTAGTGAATCAAACGTTCATAATCATCCTCTGCCAGATAAACGTGGTCTCTAACCTGTGTTCTCTACCTGCAGAGGTTCCTGCCTTTGATGCACTCACTGTTCATTGAAAATCCGTTACCTTTAATAAACGCTTTTTAGTAATATTAAAGGGGTCATAGAATAATTATATAAGGTATTTGGTGCTGGTTCTTAAAGGACAATTCCGGTTTTTAACACTTTTAGCCCATTTTCTGTAGTGTCCAGGATGAAATCGAATGATCGACACCAAAATTTTGACAATTGGTCCTGTCTCTGCTTTTTGGCTCATGCAGAATCCCCCCCTGGCTGCTTTAGAATGGCTTCCATTGTGCATGTCCGATAATGTCCTTAAAACAACCTTAAACGTTCTTTTTTTAAAATATGCTACTCACCGGGTCGTCAGCGCTGTTCAATGACGTTCCAAAAAAAGTTTCGTAAAGAAAAAATGTTCCTGTAGTGTTTTATTTAGCATTTTGTAAATCCCATTGAGTTCTGTTGGAATAGTCAATATTCCCCTGCCACCGGAAACGGAAATGGGGCCTGTTTACACAGTTGTAGTCTTTTCGCTTCACTCTGTGTACTCCGACGTCGAGAATCAAGAATCCACCTTTCGTATTCCATTTTCAGAGTTTTTTAAAGTGTTTAACAGAGACGTTAGCACCTCGACGTCGGAGTACACAGAGTGAAGCGAAAAGACTACAACTGTGTAAACAGGCCCCATTTCCGTTTCCGGTGGCAGGGGAATATTGACTATTCCAACAGAACTCAATGGGATTTACAAAATGCTAAATAAAACACTACAGGAACGTTTTTTCTTTAAGAAACTTTTTTTGGAACGTCATTGAACAGCGCTGACGACCCGGTGAGTAGCATATTTTAAAAAAAGAACGTTTAAGGTTGTTTTAAGGACATTATCGGACATGCACAATGGAAGCCATTCTAAAGCAGCCAGGGGGGGATTCTGCATGAGCCAAAAAGCAGAGACAGGACCAATTGTCAAAATTTTGGTGTCGATCATTCGATTTCATCCTGGACACTACAGAAAATGGGCTTAAAGTGTAAAAAACCGAACTTCTCCTTTAAGGTCTCTGAATAGGGTGTATAACATTGGTTGGGCTAAAAATGTCATTTTTGCTGTGCTATGAGCAATAATGCAAGACAGGTTAAGAGCCCAAGAATGAAACGACAGGTTTTCTTCCTTTTATGGTATGCACATGAATACATAGATGAGCTATGTGCTGATTGGTTGGTTTACAACGAGCGAAGCTGCTGAGCAAAGACGCATCATAGGAACAAACACTCGATCCCTGAAACATCAAATTGTTGATACGGTAGGATGATCAGACGTCCTCTTTTTTCCCGGACATGTCTTCCTTTTCATACCTAAAAAAATATCGGCGGCGGGAATTTCAAAATCGTCCAGGATTTTGGTCAAATACAGTGCAGGAGAACCATACCGCCAGCTCTGGTGCTGCTCGAGGTGCTGCTCTAGGAGCTCTGGCGGACGGGGGGGACGGAGCAACCGAACCCAACCCGGTGAAGGTAGCAGGCTAAGGCAGGCAGGGAGAAGCATACCGTCACCGGGGTCGGGTTCGGTCGCTCCGTCCCTGACCGCCGGGGTTCCTGGACGTGCCCCGGAAATTACGGCTCAGTTCAAGTGCCCAGTCTGGTCCAGTCAGTGGCCCAGCAGCCCCCCCCCCCAAAAAAAAAGGTGCCCTCCTTTTCAGAAACCCAAAACTGGTCACCATAGATATGCTAGCATTGCCATCAACAGCTTAGCGACTGAATCATACTAACAAATTGCAGTTGTGATGGCTTTACGGTCGGAGCAGGCCCTCGTTTCAGTAAAAAAAAGTTTAGCAAATCCTGCTTTGATCTGTCCAAGATTTTAAAAGCCTTTTTTGGTAAAATGCTCTGGGCAAATGAACAGCTAAGCAACTAACTTTGCAGGGATCTACTGATACACAAAAATAATCCATGCCTGTCGAGTCTTTGGATCCTTGGGAAGACTGTGAAAATTTCCCCTTTCTCCGTGCAGTCGGGAACACTCCATTTATGATAGTGAACCAGTGGGCTGATCTGTATCTTCATTTCGGGGTGTGACAAAAGTACAGGCCAGAACCAAATAAGGCAACATCCCTGAGTTGACATCGGTGCTTCGTCCTAATTCGCACATTTTATGGTGGAAGCTTAGAATTGTGAGATTTGCAGAGAAAGGTATCGATGGGGTTTGAACTTCTCTGTTCGTTAATTTTACCCACTATACTATCGTTATTCATCTATGACAATGTAAACTCGGTTTTGCATTCTATGACGCCTTTAAACCGTCTGTCTGCTTTGAAAACTAGGTCCTCTGTTTTAAACCCTGACAGATGTAGCCTAATAAAATGTACAATTGCTTCTATGTAGCAAAAAAAAACTAATTAAGTGAAAAACTAGATTTGGATAACAGCTGACTAATTGAGAAAGACTCCCACATCAAGTAGGAGTCAAATTTGTTCAAACCCAAGAGAAGATTAGAAATGGATGGATGGATGGATGGATGGATGGATGGATGGATGGATGGATGGATGGATGGATGGATGGATGGATGGATGGATGGATGGATGGATTTAAAAAATGGGAAATGTTCATATCTCAGTAAAGTGTTTAAAAACACAACCCATCCCTAAAACTAATAATGGCCCGTAATCAGTTTATATTCTCTAAACAAAACTGTGTAGTTATGAAATGTTACCTTTTTTACTTATCAATTGACAATATTTGGCTAAATCAGATCATAAGAAGCTGTACACATACATATTAAGCTTTCTCCTTTATATTCAAATAACATATACGTTACACAAAACCAATCTAATCTAATCTAATCATCTAATCTAATCTAAACACATACCAACTTAATTTGACAAGCAAGTAATGCTGACATATTTTGGCTTTATGATATTGGTGCATAAGATGTAGAAACAAACAGATTATAGCTCATATTGATGCACTACATTCTAACAAGGTAAAAGTATGATATGACTCATATATGGGTTTTATTGGTAATTGCATTTCTTGGATTAACTATTAAAAAGTACCTCTATCTCTTTCTCCTCTTGTCTGGCCATTCTGAAGATGGTAGAGTCTGTAACTGTAATCCAGTGAAACAGCCACAAACCATGTATCATGGCTCCTTTGGTGGCTTTGGATGAAAGATTATATCAACGGCTGTGTTGTCACCCTGTGTCATTGTTTGTATTGATTCTGTGAAGCATAATTCGCTGGGGGTGTACGAGGCTGCTGGATAGGGCTTGTTTTTGCTCTTTGGTTTCTTGGTATGATGTAATTGACACAGGTTGTATTGATTGGCCAATTATTGCAATGCTTCAAACTGCTAAGGTCAGAGGCGCTTAAAGAGAAAGAGCATGAGCACATGTGGTGTTATGACACCGGGAAAATTGCTTTAGTAAAGACCACCTAAGGTACACAGACCCTCACCACCAGAACACAATTAAACACTTTCGACATAAAGGGTTCTTCTCATCTCAACCAGTGGTTAATAGTTTGGCCAACTGGAGTAGGACATATATTGGTAATCTGTGTATTGATTAAAAAGAGATTTGTGTTGGAGGGATTTAAAAGCACTTAATTTGTGTTTAGGGGATAAAGTTTGGTGCAGGAAAGCTAGGAAGGTTGGACATTGCTCAAACAAAACAAGTTTTCGTTGAGTTATACACAATACAAGGATAGTCTGCCACAAGCAAACTGCTCAGGTTAAGTGAGGTTCTTAGATATTTTTATCTGAAATATTATTTATCCTCAGCCTGTGCATTTTTTTTATTTTTCTTTAGGTGTAACTACATAACTATATATATATATATATATATATATATATATATATATATATATATATATATATATATATATATATATATATATACTATATATTATATTATTTTAACTGTTTACCATAGTTGTATTGAAATACTCAGTATTTCAAGAGGTGTGGCAGGGAAAACAAAAATCTAAATTAATAAAACAATATTAATTTAGTTTGTAGAAAAAGATTAGAGAAGTTTGCTATAAGAATGCTTCAGTGAGTTGAGCACATTTTCAGCGTATCCTCTTAATTGTAGCTCTGGTTGAGGTAGGAACATTTTACTCATAGCAGCAACTTACACATTAATAAGTGGCCTAATTTAAGAGGGCCTTGTTAAAAAAGATGGAGTTAAGATGTTCGATGTGAGGAGCATTAATATTTACAATACTTCTTAGAGACCTTTTAATGACTGGCATTAATATTGCATAATTATAAGCTAGAAAGAGAAAAAAAAAAACAATGGAAAAGACTGACTATTAAAGCATAACATGGGCTTGCAGAGAAAAATCTAAAGAAAGTGTATTCAAATATTTGAAAATGTATTTATCAGGTACTAAAAATTTTAGTTTAGGCTGTCCTACAGACATCCTTTCTAAAATGTACTTCTACACAAAAGACACACGTATATAAAACACCAGAGGCGCTACACACATTCTCCGGAGTATGATGGTGGTAAGGGAGACAGTGATAGATTACAGACACATCTGGGCTGTAATAAGTAGGTCCCATAGTGGAGCTGCATTCAGCAGGAGGGAGAACTCCTGCATAATGGTTTCACATGAAAGGCCAGGTAGTCTGGCCTGTGTAATGCCCTGTCAGCTGGTGTGTCTTGTCATCACTGGATTTACTGCTCCTAGTAAAATAGAGTAGTCCTCCAAGGCATTAGGGAATGTTTTCCTTATAGACATTAGATATATTGATAGCAATTGGATGAAAATAATAAGACTTGTTTGAGATTGTCAAAAAGAAGAAGCCAAAAAATTTAAAACTTTAATTATATTACTGTAATTATAATATCAGGTATAATTTAAAGAAAGAATAGAAACGTAATTAAATCTGGGTTTACAGACAGTTTATATATAAACAGTATATATATGTTCTTTATTCTTTATTCTTTCTGTTTTTATTTATTTCTTTGGGTGAATTTAACGTTTTTTAAGTTGCCAAAAAGAGAAAAAAGCCTTTTTTAGCAAGTGGCGTATAATGGTGTTTTGTGTTTGGTTAAATAAGCATCTCTTGTTTTCACATTTTCATTGTTACTCATTTAAGGCTCTCTTTTTTCCATTGTTTTGGAATATTGAAATTGCTGTTTCCCCTCCTAAAGGGGAGAGTTCCTCTCTACTTTCACAAATCTCTCTGAAAAAAACAAAAACGAGGTACAGTAATAATCTTTGGACCAAAGAAGGAGAGATACAGAGTTAGCTCACTGCTTCAGCTACTATAGCTAGAAACCATTGATTATGACCAAAATCTTGGTGTCATGATGGACTCAGAACTGAACCTTGAGATGAAAATAAAGGCAGTTAGTTCTACTTTTATCACCTGAAGAAAATTTCCAGGATTAAAGGACTAATGTCCAAATATTATCTAGAGAAAACCCTCATGTATTTATTTTTAGTAGAATAGATTACTGCAACAGTGTCTTCATAGGTTGGTCTAAAAAGTCTGTCAGACAGCTAAAGCTGATCCAAAACGCTGCCGCCCGTGTTCTCACTAGAGCTAAGAAAGTAGAACACATGAGCTCGGTTCTGAAGTCCTTCCACTGGCTCCCTGTAGCTCAGTGAATTGACCTTAACATCTTTCTGTTAGTCTATAAATCTCTTAATGGATCAGCACCTCAATACATAACAGATCAGTGTATCAACCTCCCAGACCACTCAGTTCTTGTAGTTCAAGCCTACTCTGTACACCCAGAACTAGAACCAAACATGTAGTTCCTATGCTCCACATTTTGCTCCATTTTTACAGAATACTGTAAAAGTGCTGAAGGTTCTCCTAAGTTCTTTAAGTCAGAGTTAAAACACAACTTGTCACAATTCAGAACACAAGGACCCAGTATTAAAATAACAGTCTGCAGATCTGCTGTAGCAACAGCTAGGGTGTCTAAGGCCGGAAACTCTGGAGAGAGGAAAACACAGGTTAGTGTTGGGAAACATTGCCACAGATGAAACCAGATGGCCTGAGTCACACACCAAGTAGTGTGAAAGTAGTTTTCCGCCTTCCTGCCGTCAAGAGCCACGGACTGCAGTGTATCATTGTGCCTGCCTGCTGAGTTGGGTGAGAGAGAACATAGTCCCTGTCTGCGTGCTGTTTGTGGAATTTCCCTTCGAGGACCCGACGCCTCAGTCTTATTCATACGTGACTCACGAGACGACAGCCTCTTTGATGACCTTAAGTAAATACCTTGATTAAAGCCCATCAGATTCCTCTGAGTTTGCATCAGACTGATCTAAGATTCCTCCTAGAATTGACCTGGCTGGAGACGGATTTGTTTGGAGCCAGAACCTGAAGCTGCACTCCCTCCTCCTTCACCTGGACTACAAGTCTTCTCACAGTAAAAGTTTTCATTATTCCATTTGATGCTTTAACAAGGTGCTAAGGTTGGGGCGAGTTGGTTAAATTCAGTTTTCAAAGCCTTTATTTGAACTTTGGAATCTTTATGCTGATGTTTAAACCGAAAAGTTTACAAAGAGCTCTGAGTTCATGGTGTGAATGATGTGGTGTGATTGGGTGTTGAAGAGTTTGTGTTCTTTTTTTTATCTTGATTTCTTGTTTTCCCTTTTGTTCTGAGGTTAGTGTAGTAGAGTAGCTGAGGGTATGTATGCCTTTTGAACCATATACAACCACATGTTAGTAGCAGCCATTTTGTGACTAAGTTAAAGTACCCCCATTTTAGTCCAACACTTCCCCTTCAGTCACGTGATCAACATCTGGTAGTTTTTTTCCGCCTGTTGTATCCACACTCCAGACCACATGGTAGGGGACCTCCTCTTGATCTGCCTTGTTGACATCAAAGCACCCTCCTGCCTTTATCTAACTAGGTTGGATGAATGAAATTATACTGAGGTGCTATAATGCTATATTGTTAATGCATTTGTAAAGTAATCATTACAAGCTAAATTAAGTTTTAACTGTATTTATCATTGCATTTGTATCTGCTTCTATTTTCGAACAATAATTTAACTTGACATTAATGAATGTAAGCTACCTCAACAGACTCGTAGAACCTTTTTTTCTGTTTCTTTCAAACTAGTCAATTATTCCACCTCGTGTTTCTGTAATCCTAAATTATTAAAATAAAGACATCATTGTTTTAACTTGCAGACGTTTGTGCTTTGTACAGCGAATGGTTGATCATTCAGGCCAGATTCACCCTCCTTTAGTGACATTTGAATAAACAGAGATAAATATTTCTTTGGTTGATAATCAATAGCTCTGCTGATAGCCTAGCCAAAGTCACTAAATTGGTGGGAATAACTGGATTGCAACAGCCGGCCTAGAAGCCAACCGGATGTGAAAGGCCCCAAAACCTGGTAAGTGAGGAGATTACAGATATAATTACTCAACTAAGAACAACAAATTGATTTTACCTCTGAATAATTCACTACAACTCCAGTTCTAGTTAATTATGAATTCATGAACGTGAGTCACTATCCATGTTTACAAGTTCAGTCCATATACAGAGAACGAGGTAGGATCCAGCCAGTGGGCCTCCAAAGAGATGCAGCGGGCACCACCCAGAGCATACCAGATGCTGAAGCCCCTGAGAACATGCAGGAGTCCGAAGGCAAACACATCAGAACAGAAACCATGGCAAAAGTTTGGCACAAGATTTTTTTTACAGATCAATGTCCAACTTTTATGTAGATTACTAACTATGTATTTTATTGTTTGCACTAATTTTTAATGTTGTTGTTTTTATTATGTTGGCATTTTAAACCTTGCCCAGGGACTACAGTTGAAAATTAGCTACTTAGCTAGCACTGGCTCATTTACAGAAATGTTTATTAATGTGCACTGTCCCTGTTCAAATAAACACATAAATAAATAAAATAAATAAAGATGACTGCTGTTTTCTCTCTTTACAGAGAGGTGAAAAACCACCTCTCTGTCTGGTCACTGTCATTCAAGGACCCTTAACTATTTTGCCCAATTAGCCTCAAGCAGCCACCTTCAAGACCTGCACCTGCTCCATAGACCCCCAGGAGGTTTAGTTTCACTGGAAGTGATGTATTTTGGCGTGTTATCCAATCAGGGCTCCACTTGCTTGCTCTGTACCCCAATTGACAGTCTCAAACCTCAACAGAGATTTCTCATTGAGACTGACAGGCAGGGTCCTGCTACTCAAGAATGGAGGGGAAAGACAGTGTAGTCTGACAGTGGACTCAACAGCTGATTAATGTGCAACATACTCATGAAATCAGCCACATTTTATTGCATATTTGATACAGTTTAATGACTAAATATATGAAGATTGACAAGGGATATTTTACCACCAATAACTTACGAAATTTACACGGAAAATTTAGCCTCCCTAGTATTCAACGAGAAATCGCCACTAACAACAACCAACCAACACTACATGATTCAAGCGATCCCAAAAAATCTTTGGTGAACTAAAATACAAATTCTAAATTTGTGCTGACAATTAAAAGTGTCACTTTCACTTCCAAGGGACTCCTTAAAACAGCTGCGCTAGATCTCACTGTGACACAGCAATTGATTGGCCACGACTAATGAGACACCAACATCTACCTCCTGTGTTAAGTTCTTTGCTTGTTTAGCTAAATCTGTCTTCATTACACTGCATCTACAGAAGGAGCCTGCAAGAGCTTCATTAACTCTTCAAACCAAACAGGCCCTTGGGAGCTATTTTAGCATCAGCTATTAGTTCCAAGCTGTGCATGGAAATGTTTTTTTTTTTTTTTTCCCATTATTTATTTTTATTTGATATTTCATTTTAGATAACCTCTTATCTCTTACAGTAAATTGCTACTTATATTCTTAGTCCACATTTTTTTAATTTACAAGATATTGGTAACAAGGTTACACCTCCAAGTATAGACATACCAGAAAAAATTACATTCTTCCCAGCAGGTTTCCAAAGATTTTTAGTCTCTTCTTGTGTAAATTGTACTTAAATACGGTTCAAAAATCAAATAAATATTTTTATTGTTTGCAAACCTTGATATAATAAAGACTTGGAGAAAACATTGATCACATTCCTGGTGGATTAACCTAAAATCAGCACATCAATACTGTTGTAGGAGGAAGTAACTCTGAAGTGTGTGTGAGCCTGCACACGACCGACACCTCTGTCTTTGTTGGCAATTGCTTTTTCAGCAATTTGTTCACGCTTCGATACCCTCACCGTTTGGGAGCCACTGACCCCTTACAGCAGCCACTGACCGGACCTGATGAAGTACTCGACGTGTGGTTGTAAGACAGGTTGGGTTAATTAGCTTGTGGGTTAGCCAGCGGTTCAACAAGCTGTAGGAGATATTACCACGGGTGTGGAAAGCATAAAGTTGAGCCCTGATCTTTTCAGTCTGGGGTGAAGAAAAAGAAAAAACAGTACTTATCATGGAGCAATCCCTGCAGGCGGAAACATGTTGCTTGTTTCACCTAGGAAAGATAGTTATTTTTCTTTCCTAGATGTTTTACCATAGAATGTATTGCTGAGTGTTCTTATAATGATGTTTGCTTGCTTGTTGTCATAGTCAGTTTTAAGATTATCATACACCAAAACAAATGACACTATTTGGGTCTTACCAATAATTGTAAAAACTGATAACCATGTTCTTTGAAGACACCTTAGGCTAAACTTCTGCATGACCAAAAGCAAAGCCAGAAGTTGTAGCTCATTCTAGGAATGGCTGTTCGAACAAAAATAGTCTAGTTTTGTGGAAAAAAGAAAACTGTTTTTATCAAAGTGTGTACCATAGATTCCCTTGGATAACAAAACAAGAAAATCTTTAATTTAGATTAAAAAAAACTTGTTTCTAAATGTTGATACACCTTACAATGCTGTCAAGAGGTATTTTGCCCAGTTTAAGACTTGTTTTGTGTGTGTGTGTGTGTGTGTGTGTGTTATCGGTTTTTATAACATTATTTCGCTATGATGACTTCATTAACATGCTTTGCATAAATAAGTTCTCTAATAGGTTAAAAAAGCAACCCATAACTAATTTCTTTGGTTCCTGAACAACCTTTTTATGTCACTGCTTTAGAGCTACAGAGCATATTATTTCCAAAAGAAAAAATAATCTGACCTGAAAATGAATTTCACTGAAGAGCTTTTTAGAGTTTTATTTTAAAGTTTTAATTTGTGGTAAAGGAATCACATCTGCAACACTTTTTTTTTTTTTTTTTTTTACAATTGAGACTAAACATTCTTTTATTTCTACCAAAAGGAATACCTAAATTAT
>NW_015150620.1:1158452-1185589 GCF_000732505.1 Cyprinodon variegatus
ACAAAGTATTGAGATGAACTTTTGTTATTGACCAAATACTTATTTTCCACCATATTTTGCAAATAAATTCTTTAAAAGTCAGACAGTGTGATTTTCTGGATTTTTTTTTCTCATTTTGTCTCTCATAGTTGAGGTATATCTATGATGAAAATTACCCGCCTCTCTCATCTTTTAAAGTGGGAGAACTTGCACTATTGGTGGCTGACTAAATACTTTTTTGCCCCACTGTATATATATATATATATATATATAGAAAAAAATAGAAAAAAAGTAGAAAAGTAGAAAAAATAATGTATTTGTTCTTTGCTTTTTTGGAATAATGAAGATTCTATTTATCTGTGTGTAATGCATAATTCATAGTACTGTAGATCAGGAAGTGTTTGTGATGGAAAACCTTATAAGTCTAACACCATTACTTTACTGTGCATTTTGTCAGCTTGTCTGTGTGCTATATTCACCAATATGATGTGTTGAACTAGATCTGCTATTTTCACAGCTTTTGTAAGACACATTTGTATAACGTAGGGTACTAATTCATAAAAAAAATTATTTGAATTCTATAAATCAAAGTCTTCTGCCCAACAGCAATGATAAACTGCAAGGCAGAATTCTATACTCAGCAATTGTAGTATCTAGGCTAGAGCTGTCAGTCTGGTAAAGAATCTGGTTGTTATTTGAAAATAACAGACTGAGTGAGATCAGGAGCTGACTTGGAATGGAGTGGCTTCCCAAAACTCATTCAATGAAAGGAAAATGCCATCCGGTTGTTGAAAAGAATACAAGTGTAAGTGTGTCAGTGTGAAGAAGCACAAATGTAAGTATATTTTTACAATTAACCAGGCATTTTTTTAAAAATGATGTTTGAATATCTTAGTTAGACATAAATACAACTGAATTCCTTACTGTTGTATTGAGACATGAATATTGCCAAACCACTATTTTTCGTAACACACAAATCTAGTGAGAGTTTTTTTTTTTTTTTTTTTTATACGTAAAGTACAGTAAGAGGATTATGACCAATAACTGTGAAGGGAACTCACTGGAGTGTTCTCAGAACCAAGTGAGATAAATGGGACTGTGCCTATGGCCGTCAAAAACAACACTGTAGCCGCACATAACCATTTTCATAATCATTATATTTTTTAAAAACCACAGAGATAAAAATCAATCACTGAGTCTTTTTTTTTCTCTATTCATTTGGTGGTTGCCTTGTCTTTCTTTAAAGGTAAAGAAATACTGATGAATTCTTAGACTTAATAAAAAAAAGGTGTGAAAAAAAAGCTTTACACTGCAGTTACATCACATTCTTTTTATTTGCCTCAGGGATAACCAAAAGACATCTTATGACTTTGTAACTCTGTATTATTGTTAAAAAGATATCTACCTGCCAAAAAAATATCTGAAGCCTGAAAATACATTTCTTGACACATCTTTACAAGTTTCTCTGCATCCATGCTGACACATACTGACCAGAAAAGAAATTATACATGACCTCCTTTAAATGTCTTTTTATTTTATTTTCATTTTTCCAATTATTTTAATTGTGGTTTTCTTAACACATATTGTGACATTTTATTTTGCATTATATCCTACAGATGTAAACTCAGGCTCATAGGGATGTAACTTTGTGCTTCTGGTTTACTGCAAGGCACAGATTTTTTTCCCCATCGAATATTATATTTGTTTTGGTGTAAGGTATTCAAACTTGTTAAACTTTTCACCCTCTTTTTTTCACCAATTTCTCCTTTATTGACATTGAAAATAAAAAAAATAAAAAAACTTGCCAAAGTTCCATGTTCAAGCAATATGGAAAAAGAAAAACACAAACAAGCATAGGGGTGGCCCCTGTCCTTCATCTGTGGATGTTTTATCTTCTTATGACTCAACCCATATCAGTTTCACTCTCCATCTGGCCTGCTGGCTCCAGATGCATCTGCCAGACTATTTCCTGATTGGGCCATCTGGGCAACTCTCTGCTGGAGCTCAATGGAAAACAAATATAGAGTTTCTTGTTAGATTGCTCATTTTTTAATGTGAGGCCGACCAAAACTTGAACATGCATTCAAAAGGATGGCACAGATTAATGGAAAACAGCCTTTTGGGTAGAGTCTCTACTCCCTTGTCCCAAAAATGATAGACCAGTCTAGTACAAAGAGTTTCATCCTCCAAAGCTGAAAGGCCTTACTTAGAAAGAGGTCATTCATTGAGGTTACTCAAATGGATAATACTGCTTTTTGTGAGCTAATAAATTGAGAAGCATGTCAAAGAGAAATCCAGAGCCTATCTACATCTCCCCCAGTTTCCATTATTCATACACAGATGGAGAATGTATTAATAACAAAATTCAAACCTCTCACATACAGTGTACCCCAAATTCACTGGTAAATTGGACATTATTTCCCATCCACAGACTTTTGCTACCTCCTTAAGTCTGCTGCCCCCTTATTTTCATTCTAAGATTTCATAAAGGCAGTACAGCCTAGATTCTCAAGATTTTATTTCTGTGTCCCTTCAGCATGCACAGACCTTACAATCATAAAGTGCTCAGAGCAGATCCCCCTGAAATACATGAGGGACGTCATCCCTGCTGGCTTGGGCAGCCTGCAGTTTGTTTACAGTAAAAATGTTTCTTAGGAGGATACTGTTTTGTTAGAACTTAAAACAGCTCTGACTCTTCTTCAGCACCCAAACACTTTTGTTATGAGGCTTCTTGTGGACTTCAGTTCAGCCTTCAACAACATCTTTCCATGCCATGCTGGCTCTGAAGCTTCACAACCTGCTGTGAAGTTTGCAGACACCACTGTAGTGGGAAAGGTCGTTGCCCATCACGTAGAATATGTAATCCTCCTATATACAGCTACCTACTATACTGAACCTGTATGGGAGGAGAATTCTTCCTTATTATCTTAAATGTCCAATGCACATGTCTGTCACACATAGTTGCACCATAAATTGAACAAAACTTTGCAAAATAAAAGGTAGAGAATACTGAGGATAGCAAAATATTTTAAGCAGGATTTAATTAGGATCTCCTCAGCTCTATTTCTGCTGCTGTCGTTGTTGCCTAGAGATGAAGACCGTTCACCAGACATGGGCAATGTGGAGTCAACAAGTCATCTACATGTCATGTATTTGTTCTACCCAGCCACTGAAGCGGGTGAGTCCAATCTTCACCGTGAATTAACCTGTGCAGATTGGACTCACCTGGTTAATTGGCTGGGTAGATTAAATACATGACATGGAGATGACTTGTTGACTCCACATTGCCCATGTCTGCCGTTCACCCACATGGCTCTCTGTCAACCGAGTTACACCTGATATTCCACCACATCCTGAGATATAAAGGATAAAAAAAATAACACACTTTTGAGACTGACATGATATGGAATACTAGGATTATTTCATTTTGATTGATGCAGCCAAATATTTATTTTTACCGCTTACAAAAAGAAAGTTGTGAGAGATGGCTATCAGTGATTAGCAAGTAGCATTCTTGTAGTTCTTGTACATTTTGTATCAGGGGGATTTAATATCTTTTAATTTTTTTTTCTAGAAAATTGAGTGATCAGCTTACACTGATTAGACACCTTGTGAAAGAAGTGCATTTGACATTAAGATCTAAAGATTTTGCTACAGACAATATAGTTGGGTTTAGTAGTTTAGATAAAATAGCACAAATATCAACAGAATGCTATTTTGTCCAAAACTTGTTTTTGTTTTTTTATTTCTTTACATCATAACTTACCCATTTATCGCTTTCACAAACCCCATTACTGGGGGTCATACCTTGCAGTGTCTATTTCACCTCACAGTGTGATAAATAAATGTGGGGTCACCTATAAGTTACAATAAAGAGGAAATTAACTTGACTGGAAATGTTTGTTCTAAATCATTGATGCTCTTTGAATTACAAATGTAAAACAGTTTTAGGTATACCTTATTGTGGAGCATAGCCAATAAAATTTTACATAAATATTTGTTTCTTAAAGTTTGCAGCATTAACTTTGCTGAGATCATTTAAGAGGTAATGCAATTTACATGTATGATAAAACTGTCATTTGCCTATTATTTACTTTAGCAGTGATTTTCTACATTTAAATGCAATGGTTAACAAAAGTTTTTAAAATGTACTTGATTTAAACTTGGTTTCAGAATCGCAAAAAAAAGCTTCTGTCCCCACAGACGTGAAATTGAAGTTTTGCTCCTCATTATCGGAAGTTATAAAACCACACAACAAAAGTCTAGAATATAAGTAATAATTTCCATCTAAAACTAAGAAAAATACTAAGAATATAAATAAAAAATATATCACATTCTGCCGCTTATGTTGTTTTTAAAGCAGATGAGTAATTACATGTTTTTTTTGTTGTTTTTTTTCAAATAAACCATTTAAACTGGATGTGAATTTTTCTTGCTGGTTTAACTGAAGCCTATGCACAACTTTAAGTTGGAGTGCTCTTACCTGCAACCATTCTCCATCATCATTAGAGATGGTTATGTCTTGGTGTTTCCTGATCATGTCTTGGCTCTTCTGCGCTGAGCTTGCCCTGTTCTTGTTTTGGCAGGGGGGAGCTAGTTTAAAGCTCCGTATTCCTGTCTCTTATCCTTTGAGTGTTCCCTGATCCTGTTTTGGCTCAGAGAAGAGTGTCAGTTTAAAGTTTCACAGTTTCCCTTTCACCATGTCTTGTCTCTGCCTCTGTACTACTGAACCTACCTGTTTCCATCTGAGCGTGTCTGCCTGGACCTACTGCTAGACTCATGATTCTGCCTGAACTCTCTATGAATTCCTGGAAGCCCGTATCTGTGCCTGCTCTGACTGGTATGTGTGTTTACTTCCAATTTTAAGACTTATCAGAAAATAACATTAAAAACAATGTTTCAAAAAAATAAAGCTTGGCTCTAATGTTCCTGTAATATTTGCTAAATCACATAGTATAAAAAATGTCACTTTCACAAGGCACCTTTAAAATATTTAATAAGGAAATTACTCTTTGCAAGTCAGAACACAGTAGGAATGCATGTACATTTACAAACCCTAGAAGAATGATTTATTCAATGATCTAAGCATTCAAAAATATCAAACACACTTTTTTTGTCGGTGGGCCTTAACTGAAATCAATTAGCCAATCTTTACTGCTGATAGTCGAAAATCTCTCTTCATAGTAGTCCCTCTGCAGGGGTGAATATTATTATATCATAGAAACATATTATACTCTATAGTCCATTGCTCTACACAGAGAAAGATGCCTGGGACAAAGTTACCATTAAAGTATCAGAAACCGGTTATATGTGTTAAAAAATAAATAGTCTGGCATAAAATATTAATTGCTATTACCTCTAAAAACAGTTGAAGCAAAAGGAAGGAAATAAAAGAGCACCATAAATTGTCCAAGAAACAACAGATTTTCCTTAGAAGGGCTTCACTTAAAAATGTAGATTTTCAACAGTCTCTGCTTTTCTCCGGTGTTAGGCTCAGCCATATCGATTTGTGGTGATAGAATGATTAAGTGATTGCACTTATATCCTATGAGCTTCCCAAGTGGGAAATGGTACCCCTAAAGCCCAAATCCCTAAAATAATCTCTCAGCAGAATATTGGGCACTTGCAGCGTAAGCTCAAGATGTGCTGTAGTGGTAAACACACTTGACCAGATAAGAATCTGGTGTTAAGCCAAACTGTCCTCCTGTGTGTCTGCGAATGTTCATTTCTGAGACAGTGACAGATGGTAACAATGCCCCTTTGCAGAGGGAAGATTTGTGAAGAGCGCAGCAGGAAAGAACTCCATGAATAATAAGAAAAATCCTACTGAAAAATAATAAAACAGTACAGTTGGAAGATGAGTATACTCAAACAGGTAACAGAAGGAAGAAATCTTTGATGTGGTTTCTCTTTTCTTTTTAATGATTTAGCTGTTTTTGCAAAAAGACAGATCAAAGCAAGATTCATTCAATTCAATTAGGTGTATTTATCTAGCATCAATACAGAGTACATGTCATCGCAAGACACTTTAACATTCAAATCAATCTGGTCGTGCAGTCAGATCGGCTAAACATTTCCTTTCTGACTGCATCTATCCAATTTAAATTCCACTTGTTAAAAAATCGATGTAAAAACAAAGAAAAAATAAAACACTGCACATATATGCACAATACCTAGTCATCATACATAAGGCAGAATTGCTACTTAGTTAAATTCATTTGAGATATTTGTTACACCTAAGCTGCAAAAACATGCAATATCTTATAGTTCTTTAGAAACCTGAGGTAATTTCTTCCGTCATTTCTAAGAGAAAGTGTGCATGAATAGAGAATTTTTTTCTTCCCTTTTGGCTAATGAGGTCCAAATTACTTTGTGATCAAATTGGAGAGCAAACAGAAAAGACAGGTGGCAAAACAGAAGGGGGGGGCATTACATCTACGGGTGATTGACATGAACCTGCACTTTTTTTTGTAATCTCTGCCTTTGACGAGATTTAGAATGTAAATAATACTTTTTTTCTGTATTTATAGAAAAAAATAAATCTGTCTTGCCAGGTTAGATTTTTCTTAAATTAATCTGTCAAACAAACTGAGGTGTCATTTTTCCATCATGTTCTCTAGCTTTATGTAATTATTTTGGTTTTATATAATGTTTGTCTATTTTGTTTATTTTTTATATGCTCAACTTGTATTATGAAATATTGTTTTATTTAAGGAAAGTAAAGATATAAAGTGAACAACTTGGGATAAATGTTAGATGATTATTAACTAAAAGAACAGAAAAGAGTCTAAAATAGTTCATACAAAACAATAAAATATTGCACTGATATACGGCAGTATCCTCTAAAAAGGATTTGACTATTAAACAAAAAAAGGTTTTAATTGAAATATAAATATCATCCACAAACCTATATTGTGCAATAATGCTATTTTACCAGAAAAGCTTTTGAGGAATGAAATATATTTCAAGTTACCTCATTCCATTTAAGACAAAGTGCATTCTTTTTAACAAATTCTTTCCACAAAACCTTACTTTAGTGCATAGGCCATGTTTATTTTATTTTCAACATTTCTGGAAAAAAAAATTGTTTTTTTTTCTTCAGGAATTTATTTTGATATACACATTAACATTGCAGGTTTTTTTTGTTTTTCTAATTAACAAGTCCTTCCAAATATTATGCATTTAAAGAAAAGGTGAATCCAACAGGTTTTGTTTTTCTTTTATCCTTGCTTTGATTAATTTAACATGCCCCTGCAAATATTAAAATACTCTTATGTTACAATAAAAAAAAAGAAACAAAATAAAGTATTTGCATAAAACTAATGTCGGGTACTTGAAAGGTGTTAAAACTTGGTAGTTAAAAGATGTGATGTTTTATTATGCATGTTAGGATGTAAAAATATTTTTATTTTTAAATCTTGAGTAAATATAAATACATTCTTAATTATGTTTACTAGGACACTATTAAGGAAATGTTGTGGGTTTGATCCTCAACCTTTGTGCAACATTTGACCAGCATGCCTCAGAGACATCTGTTTCCACTAGGTATGTTGCCATGCATATTTATCCATAATTTATTTGGACATCTTTCACCTACACCGACACACAGCCCACACCCACACACACACACACACACACACACACACACCAGCAAATCTAACTATATGAATGCAAACGCATTTGTCTTACTTGCTCTCTGCAGCCAGTGTACACACCCTGCATGTGTGAGTGTGGGAAAGGCTTATTTAACTTAAAGAAAGCAATTCGCTTGTTTGATTAACATCAATTCAGATTCCTGCTCACATCTGGCTAACTAAAGCAATGGCCACAGTGTTTTTCTGTCTCCCTAAATTTGAATCTCAATGCTCACGCCTTTCCACTCGGCGGCATCTTTAATAAAGGCTGCTGCTTGTCAACGAGGGTGTCCTGTCTCTAGTGAGATGTTTAATAAAGCAGAGATGTTCTGCCTACATCCAGAGGCTTGAAAAGAAGAGAGAGAGGGGGAGGGAAATGAAGACTATTATTCAGTCAAGAAAAACAAGGGGCTTTACGTATAAGCAGTACTGTGGGGAAGAAGCACTGAACTTTATTCCTATTCCTTTTTAATGTGTTTTTTTTTTTCTCCCAGAGTCTAATAGCTTCCCCGGACTCAGACAGCTCCACATTAATTGGCCAAAGAAGTGATGCCAAGGCTGTTCTGTTCAGGTCCTCTGGTGCTGCCACCGCCAACTCAATACAAACCTTGAAGTTCACTCTCTTTCTTGCAGTTCGACTGTTTTAAACTCTGTCCCTCTCTCCCTCCTTGTTTCTCTATGTCTCTTTCACTGCATCTATCCTCTGTCTCCTTCTGCTTTGTCCTCAGTCTTTCCTATTCATAAACTCAGTCCTTTGCGCCTCATCCTCCCTTTTTTCTCCATCCCACATTGATTCCTCTTGAAAAATTTTCCTCATCTTGCACATCCTCTTGATGTTTCCTCTCTCTGTCCCCTCTCTTCCCTCCATGGGGCTCTCTTTTCCACTCTCAGTCAGGAGCATATTAAGCAGGGGCTTAACAGCAAGCTGCAGCTAATTTAGACGAAAGCCCTGTGAGACTTACCCGGCCAACAAAGCCTGATGCAGGGACAAGAGGCAACCCCAAGGACTACTTCTCTCTGTCTAACGTCCCTCTACGGAAGGACAGAGAAATAAGAGTTTTTGCCCCTTTGTGTCAGAGGTTGTCAAACACCATACATGTTAGATGAGAGTCCTCTTTCTTGTCCTATGCCCCCCCAATGCTCCCTAAATGTACAGTATGTTGGTGAAATTATAAATGAAGAGGAAAAAGCCTTTTTATCACATCCCTGCTGTGGATGGTAAATGACTCAACCAATAACTTTTCAACTACTGCCCAATGGGAGATTTTCTCTCTTCCATTACTTAATGTCTGATTATAAGTCACACTGTAATACCCGAATGCATTTTACATTTAGATATTTTATATAGTATTATTTTGCAGTTTATTCTATCTGTAGTTTTTTTGGGGGGCAATGCTTTCTAGAACAAAATCAATCTAGTAAAGTCGGAAAGGAAATAAGCTGTAAACTTAAAAAAAAAAACATTCAAACTGTAAGTTACCATAAAATCCATAATGGCGTATTATCACATTGAATACACTGAAATACAGAAATTGAACTTGTAAGGAATTCTGTATTTTCCACAGTTATATGTATAGAAGACAGAATTATACTCAAAAATTTTTGTGAATTTCAAACTTTGTAGGATAATCCATCTAGCAGGTAATTGTCTAGAATTAACAGTACCATTCTAACAAAACAACCTATTTTGTCTAAATTTATATTGATTGTTTTCTTCGCAGTAAATATAACAGTGACTCACATGAGCGAGACTGCTATCAAAATTAAAACCATGTTATCAAGGATGCTATTTGTTTAGTGAAGGAGCAGCCGATCCAGTGACTGAACTGAATTAAGAGAATCACTTCATCCGCATGATTACTTCATAGGATTTTTTTCAACGAACTACACAGGTTAAACAACTGCAGTTTTGATTACTGTTAAAATAGGCTGCTTTGGTCACATGTGCTATTTACAGAGCTTAATCCACATTTTCATCCTCTTTACATTTAGTCAATAGTCATGGCTTTAGCGATATTAGGTGTGCTAATTATAGACCTCTGTTCTGTTCCCTAAAAGCTAAAACGGGTAATAAATATTATATAAACTTTTCAAGCGCTCATAATACAATAATCTTGAAGTTCTAGCAATAAAGTCTGTCAGCACAGATAAGAGATACTCTTATATGCTTCTTATAGAGTAGCATTTTTGTTACTTATGAAAGATACATTTTAAGATTACTTCAGAAATATTTACATAAGTAATTGTATTCTCTGATCCTGATCATGTCCATCCTATCTCAGTTCATGGGTATTTCAGGTGAAAAAGCACTTCTCTCATTGTGACTAGACAACAGCATGAATGATGGCCTGATTCACTTAGCCCACAACACAGCCTGACAGCATGAAAAAGCTTTAACTTAGAGGTATTCCAGGCCAACGTGGGCTATAAGCTTGGAGTAGCAGATGCTGTTAGGTGAGACACGTCTCTCCTGATGGGCTTGCGTTGATTTCTATCTAAAGTGACAAAGGAATCGGTTAATGATAGGGATTTGAATCAGTTTGTTCACACCAATGGTTCACTTATTTGAACGATTCGTTCATGACCGACCCAACATTAGCTTAGTTTGCTGTTTGATAATAAGACAGTTGGGAAACATGTGTTTGTAAAGAATATGGAACACAAGTTTTGAGAAATATTTTCTTGATAATTTCTACATAAAAACTAAAATGGTCAGAAGTGTACTTGAGCAACATATGGAAGAGCTGATTGTTAGATGAAAGAGCTGATTCTCAAAAGAAAGCTAGAACTCAGACATTTTATGACAATAGTAATATTTACATGAACGTTTCTTTTGCGCAGAAATTTGACACAGATAAGAGAATTCTGCGGTTAAAGTGATGGTTGCCAAAACATTACACTGTATTTCTTCATACATTGTGACCATATTTGATTATTCTGGCAAACAACAGCTAAAAGTATTTAATCGTTATTTACAGACATTTTTTTTTTCTAACAGTTTACTATTATTTAGTAAATCTGTGATTATCACTTTAACGGCACATGTATTTTCACAGTGGACTTTCTGATTTCCATTAACAACTAAAATGGAGGAAATGTGGGAAAGAGTGTTTATAGTTTTTAGAAATCAGATAACACATTCATAGACCTTTTTAGATTGCTGTTTCATTTCTAATTGAAACTGTTCATAGTGGTGTTTGAAACTAAAACTGAAATAATTTGATAACAGAGTAAAAAAGGATTAATATTCTCAATAACACGACAAAAAGTGGGCATCTAATCCTTCTTTTATCGACTCATATGTGATATTATCACAGCACAACAGAGTCCTTTAGCATCTAAAAGTGGAAATTAATCTACATCTTGTTCAATTTCTCAAAGCATATTTCTAATGGCTTTTATTCTTATTCCATGGCTGTTTATCTGCTGTCATTTAGAGACTATACAATAAATGTAAAAAAGAAAAGAAAATTCCATATTTCATATGGATTGAACTCATGACTATTTAATTATCCTTAGAAACATTTGTAATTCCCACAAACTTTGCTAGTAAAGAACAGGGTTAATAATCTGCCCTAAAAAAGGCATTCTATGTACAAATAAGTACAATTTAAACAAAAATAATGATAACATGCAGAGAATTTTTTGCCTTATTTCATTTAGAACATCATCATAACTGTGTACGACATCATATGCTGGGCTACTCCCCCACTGTGCCTCCCATATCAAAAAAGATTGCAACAGTTTTGACAGATCATTCTCTTTAAGAATAAAATATATAAACATGTCAGTTGGAGTCAGCACTTGCTCAAAGTCTAGCCTCCCTGTGGAGCACAGAGTAATTCAGTCCATCTATTCAGAGGTGCTGCACTGCTTAGCTTACTCAAAAGCCTGAGCAAACGCAGACACACCACAGAAAGACAGCTATCGATCAGAGCAGGGCTGTCAGCTGTTTGAGGGAGAGGTTCCCTGGAAAGTGCAGCTAATGAGCTCTGCTTTCTTCCCACCACAGCCTTTGATTCATTGCAGTTGGAGAGGGAGAAAAAGACTAGGATGTTCAATCGTAAATGCGCAGTTTAGTGTCCCAATCAATGACAAAAAAAAAAAAAAAAAACAAGTGCACGGTTTTCTTTGAGACAAAGCTACAAACACACTTTTATAACACTTATTTCTGAGCATTTTGAGAGTGCAAGTAATTAAAAAGGAATTGAATTGATGTCTAAACAAGTAATATAAAGTAAAACCTGAGTATTGACAAGACTTTTAAGAGATTATTGCCTAGTAGAATTGAAAGGCATGTATTTCCTTAATTTAAAGTTGGGGAAAAGGATTAGACCATAAGGACTAGTCATATCTCTAAAGTATGTGTTTCGCTTTTATGCTCTGCTGTTATTGTCACTGTGAGTTGGGGTCAGGATGTTGGATGCACATTGTTGCACTGCAACAGGCAGTTTTTAAATAAGATTTGTATCTCATTTGTAAATATTAAAACCTTATGCTAAATAATTAGAATAACCACCTTTTATTGGTCAGATGAGTGTTAGCTGGATCAGCAAAAAAAAGAATTTAGTCATTTCACTTTTATATTTAAATATGCTTGGTGAGTGTATACTCTCGATTCAGTTCAATTTAGTTTATTTAGATAGCGCCAATTCACAACACAAGTCATCCCAAGGCACTTTACAATTACATGCCATCTTCAGTCTTTGCCACTCACTCAATAGAACTTTTTTTTTAGATTTCCACCCATGTTTTCACTACTGATCAGATCATGCATAAATGCTGAAGTGTTTTTCTTTTCAATTACCTCTTCTTGCACCACTAAAATAAAAGGCAGTCATATGTTTAGAAAATATGCAATTTAAATAAAAAACAAAAACATTTTTTATCTTAATCTCCTACAGTGTAATATGCCTTAATTAATTTGGTTTGTCTTCATGGAAATATGAAAATTGTGCAAAATTGTGCTTGAATCAGTCACTCCATCCGTGTCCATTTAGGCATTTAGAGCAAAACTCGTGAAATCATGTATTCCATGACTGGCATTTCCGGGTTGTATTTTGGCTATTAAATATAACGCAAATATCTTTGCAAAAATAATCTTTTTTATGTGAAAATGGATAAACTTCATCAAATGTTCTCCATAGGCGCAGATGTTGCAGACTCACTTGTTTATCTTTGAAGGAAAAGCGGAAATTTTTGTGTGATATCACATGTGAACCACATTCCCTTTTCTCTCCCAGTTGTCAGCAGTGATGCCACTAGCATAATAGTAAAAACTATAATGCATGCTTCAGTTAAATGTATGTGCCCTCTAATTTATGTATGAGAAGGGAACCTCTAATTGCAACATCAAATAAGAAGGTAGAATTTCCAAAACTTTCATTTCGTAATTTAGGACAATAGGTTCCGAGTGGAAAATGAAAAAAAAACTTTTTGGTGAAATATAAGGGCAGTGAAAAGGTGCATTGACTTATATTCTGATCCATTGAGTTTTGACCTGAGTATGTGCATATACTCAGCACAAGACAGAATACATACAGGTACGGAGGGGAAGAACAAAATCACTAATTAAAATATTTTCTTTCCTGCTGTATACATATCTCTGGTACACAGTCATAATCAGCCCAGCAAGAAGCATTGTAGAGGATTTGGCATTGGTTGCTTGTGCATCAAGGGTTTGGTTGCTTGTGCATCAAGCGTTTGGAGATTACTATAATTTCCACTCAGGCTGACCTTTAAACTTCAAATATAACTCGAACTGTGAAACTGTTAAAGAAACACTCATCTACCTTTAGAGGAAGGTGAGATGGCTGACACCATTTCCAGCAGCCAAAGAGCAGAAAATTGGTAAAGGTGTAGTTGTATCATAAGTCATTAAACGAAGCAGCAAAAAGTAAACCTACATTTTAAATTTAATAGATAATCACTTGGAACAGACTAATTATATTTAGTGTCAGAATGTATAAAGAAAAAGCTATTGCTTCTTTTATACAATTTGTAATTACCCCTTTCTTCTACCCGTTTTAGCTATGATGCATCTTTAGGGACTCTGATGTCAGGAAGGAGGACAGACCCTTAATTAGTTGCTTTCCTTCTCTTGGGAAAGTAGGGGCACTGAGATACTGTCTTGCATCCTAATGAGTGCACTAGAGACCACCTAGACAAACCCTCTCTTACTAAACTAGCCATATACAAACGTATTTCTGTCTTCAGAACATTTAATGCACCTCCAAGAGTTTGTCCCAAAAAGTCTTCCTACTCTTTGGCCCATCTGTGTCACTCGCAGTGCTTCTCCTGCAGATCTGATATTTCACTACTCAAGAAGCCCGTCCAGGTTTTTCTTCTCTTTTTATCAACATCAAGCCCCATTTCTCTGGAGACAACACAGAAAACCATTGATCAGGTATAATTATGTCATTCAAGATACTGTTATTGTGGGAATGTGTCAGGCAAAGCCTGATCACATACAACTCTCTACAATCTCACAGAGGATATTTTAATCTGCAGTAAAAAAAAAAAAAAAAAAACTAATGAAGATAATAATTGTTTGGGTGTCTGAACATTCTTAAGCAGGCAGTTAACTTTCTCAGTTTGGGAGAGAGCAGCAGGATCATCATCTGTTGACTTGCAGCAGGGAGAAAGTCTGAAGCTCCATGCGAGAGATAGTTTAGTGTTATGTTGGGATTTGATTAAAGAATCTTCTCATTAAAAGGTTCCCTCCAGTTACTAATCAAAGCAAAGTCGATATCTGGGAATTAGCTTGCCAAACACTCTTGCCTTGCTGTTTTCATGCTTTCCCTTTTACTTTTGCTGTCTCGTGCTGCCTCATTTTCTTCTTGCTTCATACTTGTTTTTTTAAGAGCCACCACGATATCTCACAAATTCCTCTTTGTTCCTTGATTGCAATCATTCCTTCTTTTTTTCTTCAGCCTTCACCATCTCCACACCAATGCTTTATTTATTTCTTGTAAATAAAAGATGGTTGCTCTTATTTACCAGCCAACTACTGGACACATATATCATGTAACTTGTAATAAGCTCAGAATCTAAGACCCAGAATTCGAGGCGAGACAGAGAGGGAAAGTTCAAGACATCTTTTTTAATAAACAGCACAAAATGCAGATCTGCAGTGGCTGCAGGGCAAAGTGATCTAAACCTAATGGGGAAGGCATCAGTTTAATGAAAAAGCAACTGTACTATTTTGGGAAATAAACTCATCTCCCCTGATTTAAATAAATGACAATCACCTTTCTCTCCGTACCTTTACCGCAGAGCAACTTTGTAGCATGTTTAATAACTCCAAAGAGAGGTAGGAAATGGGTTTATTTCCAAAAATGGCATATGATTTACTAGGAACCACATTAAGCACAGTCAGTGATTAAAAACTAGTTACTTGCCACCAGAGTTGCCTTCTATGCGGGTTGTAACTTTATCTTCTGTCCGGAAGCATAAAAAACACGGCATTCGTTAAAATGTATGACATGTTGTGTGTACAAGTGTTTCTGCATGTGGGATGTATTAGCACTTTGCAATAATTGTGCCTTGTTGCCATCTTTCTCTTCCTTAAAATTAAGCCAGACTTTCTATTACTTTACCTGATGGGACGCCATTTTTTTTGTTTTGTTTTTCTAGACTTACGCCTGGTCATGTCGTACTTGCTTACCAGTGTACTCCTGTTTATCTGGCTGTGACTGACTGGATATGCTCTCTTCATCCTCTGACATGGGAGCTGGCTCGGAGCTCCTCTGCCTGGCTGTGTGTTTCCTGGACGGGGCTTTTTGAATATCAGCTTCTCTCTCCTTGAACCCCAGTCGGCCTCTGCAGATGGCTGCTCACACTGAGCCTGGTTCTGCTGGAGGTTTCTTCCTGTTAAAAGGGACTTTTTCCTCTCCACTGTTGCTACAAGCATGCTTGGTGTAAGGGATTGCATTTGAGTCAGTGAGTTAATGCAATCAACTGGTTTTCCTTAGATAGAAAACTTTGAATCAATTTGACTGCATGATCTAGTTGAACTGTAAAGTGCCTTGAAATGACATGTGTTGTGAATTGGTCCTATATAAATAAACTGAATTGAATTGAAAATTAGGAGTAGTTTCAGTGCAGCATTCGTTTTTAGTTTTTTATCATTTCTCAAGTCGTTAAAGCCCCCATAATTGTTGCTTGTCTTCTGCGTGACTTTTCTCAGGTTGAATTGGTTTTATATTTTGTATGTTGAAAAAAATTTCAGTGGGCCATGTTTTTATGAAATCTTTTTTCAAGTCCTTATGAAACTAAATTTGAAATAACTTCACATTTTTGGGGTCAGGTGTGCCTGACCTCAGTAACCATGATATTGTGCTTTTTTATCGTGCTATTGTATTTATGACAAATTCTCACCTCTAAATTACAGATTTTCTATACTAATCAAACCAGACTAATCCTATCCACTCTCCTCTGGTCTCTTACTGTCAAAACTTCTCTTACCCTTTACAAACTGTAGTTTTAGTTTTCTACTAGGGCAGAAAGGAATGGTACACAATTGGGGTTTCTTTTTGCTTTAAAGGTATAGTGGAGGATTTTTGCGAATCTTTTAAAAGACCCAGCCTCTCCACTTTCAAAAGAAAAAAAAAAAAGCACATACACAACCCTGTACCCGCTCCCCAGAGGGAACGCCTATGAACGTGTGCAGGAGCATGCACAAGCCCATTTCTACTTGTGCACGCTCTGTTTAAAAGTTTTTGGTTGCATGGCTCATACAAGCTTACTTTCCAAAAGAAGATGTTAAATTTTTCCGCTATGTCAGAATCACCACCGGTAAGTGAAAATTGGGAAGAGCATGTAGCATGACTTTGTGTAAACATATCACCAAAATGATTGACAATTAGGAGGACCACTTATTTTGATGATCCACCTGGAAAAGAACATCCTCCACTATACCTTTCAGTTTTGAATTATTTGCACGTTCAAAGATGGATGGCTATAACAAATGGATTTATTTCAGCAACCTCTGCCTTTATTCCATTGTCATGCCTATATATGTAAGCCTCATAGATGATTGAGAATGATAAAAAACAGTAGTACACATTTTTGAACACTAACACCAGCCCAATAAGTGAAGAAAACCACACAGCATTCAAAATAACTTAGATTCTACTTTATCTGTTTTAAACCATTGAATAATCAGGCCCTCAGATTTAGCTTATATGTGTGTTCTTCTGGCTTTCAAATGAATGATAATGTGTTCATCATCTGAAAACTCAGTTAAAATGATAACAATCCATCATTTAGGAAAACGAAATGTCAGTACTCATGCGGTTTCCTTTGTGCTTTAACTTTATCAGTCTGTCGATTCCTGACCTTTTCCCTGTATTCTTTGTAATACTTTTTAAAGGTTTTCTCCAAAATCCATATGCTGGCTTTGTATGAACACACCCTTTACTAAGCAAACACCACAGGGCAGTGTAGCTGCCACTAGATTCCTTGTCATCCCTCCTGTTTTTTAAATGAACGCTGGATTCACTGTGACAGACACACAAGGGATGCAGAATGGCGTCAACAAAGAAATTTGGCTTCTGTCGACTGATCTCTGCGTCCTTTTGTGTTGACACTGCTTACATGAGCTGTGTAGAGAGCTACAAAGGTTTTCTGCTTCACACTCTGTTGGCTAATTGCATCAAAGCGTTAGCAGTCTGTTGTCTCAGGGCCTGTGTTTGTACAAGCATCAAAAGAAAGGAGCTTCAGCATGTGAAACCTGTGCCAGATAAAATCAATCCAGCATGGGGGTGGGGTGTACATGAACGAGCACAAACAGGAGAGTTTGACAGTGGTTTCTCTTTGCCTCTCAAACAACAACAAATGCATTATTGTGAGAAAAGTCATAATTCAAATCTTAAATGAGGATCCACATCAAATCCACATCTCAAATTCCAAAGCACAAGAACAGCATACTATTACCCTGTTTTTTTACTGACCAATAGAAGGAGTTTGGTCATCCGAATTATGTCTCTAAATGCTTAAGCATTATACCCTGTTTCAGCTCTGGGCGTCTGCATGAAGTAGGTGTGCATCCAGATAGTGAACAATTTAGTGTGTGTTTGACACCAGCGGTGGGCTGAACAGAGCAGGGTGTTGCTGGATCTAAAATGCTGGCAGTGTCTGTTCATTGAGCCATGTGACATGATTTATGTCAGAGACACAGAGTGTAAATGTCCTGCCTGTGACCAGCAGACCAAATAGCAGAGAGGAGCTGAATATGAGCAAAAATGATTATATAGTGTTTTTTACAGTTATACTGCAATCTCTCATTATCCTTCTCTCGCCCTCTCTTCTTTCTCTCTCTTGTTTATTTGTCGATTTTGTCTCTGCTCTTTTCACCCTGTATTTCCCTTCCTGTCCATGCTCTGGTTTTCTTCATTCGTAACACCAATAAACTTGATTGGATGCTTCTAGCCACGTTACACTGCAATCAATGGCTTTCACCTGCATAGGCATGTATGTATTGCTTTCCAAAATGTGTTACAGGTATGTTAAAAGAGTTATGTACACTCCCATTAATGTATGCTGAAATTTAAATATAATTGAATCATAATTAGCTAAGAAAATATGTAAATATGGGACTTCAAAGCACTACACTATATTTAGTTATTCATACACTGTTGTGGGCAAGCTACATCGTAGCCAAAGCTGACCTGGGGCTGGTTAAAAGAAGGTGTGTTGATGTGCCTAATGGTGCATTCAGACTGGGCATGTTTTCAGCATCGAAGATTCTTATTTACATGCAAAGACAGCCGGAAGGCGTCAAAAGGTCCAGCGGCACATGCGAGCATCTGGAGCAGCACATCCGAGCATCTGGAGCAGCGCATCCGAGCACTCTGGCCTCTGAGCAGTTGACGCTGGAGTTCAAAAGATTGAACTTTTGCAGCGGGACACCAAGCATTAACCAATCAGAAAAGCTGGTCCAGGAGTTTTTTGGAGGAGAGAGACACCACATGGAAGCTGTCCTGGCTTCTGCAGAGCTGTCTGAATATGAAAAATGCATATATATATATATATAAAGGTTTTAAACTCCAAAGGTTTTTAAAAAAAAAACAAAGCCAGAAGAATGGATCGGTACATAGGCTACAAGGAAAAAGAGAGCGAGCTCTGATCATTACTACTACACAAAAAAAAATGTTTTATGAACTATGAAAACTGTTTATAAATATTCAAATTAACTTAAAAAGTTCTAACCTGCCGATATTCACTGCCAGCTGCTATGAACCGCAGCAGGAAATCCCCTACAAGCTGGCCGCAGCGAAACATTTTTCAGTGCGGATTTCCTGGCCCGCTGACCGACGGTATGATGGAGTTCTGGTGCTCCAAACAAGAACTGCATATTTTAGTAGTATCATAATTCTGATGAATTGACTGCACAGATGGTGTTTTGAGGTGGACTTTCTTGCTTACAAACACGTCAAATGTATTTTTTCAACTCATCAAAGTAAATAAAGCCAAGCTGCTTTCTAGCTTGCAGCTACGGAACAGAGCAGATAACAACCAGAACGCTAAGCATCCAGAGCGTTGAAGCATTAAAGAGACTTGACCAGCATTTGACCCAGCATTGAAATGTTGCCGTTTTTTTTGACGCTCTAAACACTTTTGATGTGAATGCAGCATAACAATAATGACCACAATACATTACTGAATGACAAATGTAACACACATACAAACATTCATGCAGTAATATGTCTGTCTCAATCTCCCTTTCAGAACACAAGCACACGCTTATTATCACTGTACACGGATGCACTGACATGTTAAATTAAATGAAATTAGCGACAGTCCTGGTACAGAAACTCACATCAGTTAAGTTGTGGACAGACAAATATTTTTTCATCTTCAACTACACAGCCAAATGTAATAACAGTAAAGTAAAAAGGGCTAGTGACATTTTTCAACCACTTTAACACTATCACAGATTCGTCCATGATGCTTCCAGTAGAGCTACACAAAGAAACATTCCTACCACTTGAGGTTCAGACTAAGAAAGGTATATATAGGGATGCAATGTTGTAAGAGATCAAGCTGCAGGCTAGTCCACATTTGAAGATCACTGCGTCACTAAAAATTGGGATACAGCTTTTATTCACTCAGGTATACATATTTTCTGTTGTAATGTTTCCTTTATTTTAGGTAATCAGCTTGGTGTGATGCTTGCTGGGATGTTACCAACCCCAGAACACACAAACAGTGTTATTTTTTTTCTATTTAATGTGTTTTTTAATGCTTTGTTCTATATAATGCAGCAGAGGAATTCTACAATTTCTCTCCCTCCTGTGTTGCTAATTGTTCATGAAAAAAACATCTTTGGTTGGTATCTTAAGAATGATCAACAATACCATGAAACATGTCGAAAGCAGTGTCTATCACTGGCTCATCAATAAACAAGCAACTTTTTTTTTATGAAACTGACAGATTTGGGAACTAATAGGATATTAGTTTTTCTCACCAAAGTTTTATTGCTCTTCGAACTGAGGCTCTAAGTCTAGCCTATATCAACTTGGTATCAGAATTTTTGAACTGAAATGATGACCTCCACTACCTCCCAGAAGCAACTAAGAACTATTCTGAACAGGTAAAATTGTACTCTTTATCTGATGCCAGCCCTGTATTTTTCTGAGGTCAACAATGTAGCCTTTGAGCACAACTTCTTTCCGATATTTGCATCGACAACTTCTTCAATGAACAAAGCTTGGATTGCTTAAGGGACAAAGTAAGACTGCATGAGATATGTGTGAACAGAAGAGAGTAGACAGGCAGAAAGTTTAAAGTAGATGTGGGTTGAAAAGTAGAGGAGAAGTGATAAGTAAAGGACACAAAAACAGATTTGAAGAGAGGTGAGTGTCAACGTCCATGTGTCCGTCTATGGAAATGATAGGGAGTGTCAGGTTATTCGTGTGTGAATTCCTGCAGCATATTGAATATTTATGAAGCAGACAGAGACATGTCTAGGTGTGAAAAGAAAAGATGGAAGCACAAAGGATATTGGAAGGGACAGGCTGTTGCTGCTGATGGATAATGACAGGCCCAGTATCAGATTAAAGCCCAGACAACCTCTTCAGTAACGCTAAATGCACCATAAGGCTTTTTTAAATTAGAGAAATAGTACAAGGACAGGAAAGAAGTGGAAAATAGCTAAGATTTGAATAGATGGAAAGAACTGAAACTAGTATTTATTGTGAGATAGCAAAATCTATTGTTCCTTTTCTATATTTCTAATCAAGATGCAACAGCCATGTCAGCAAAGTCTTCATGAATTTAAATAAAACAACTGACACAGTTACCCATCTATTTATCACTGTTAATGAATTTTCAGTAATTACCGACATTAACAGCTGCTAATAAAAAATTTATGAGCATATAAAAAAGAAGATTTATCGTTGAAAACTTTGTGTCAGGTTGGGTGGAGGGCTGAAGAGGACAAAAATGCAGAGACTGAAGCTAAAGTGTTGTGGATTTATTAATCCAGAAAGGGTGGTAACTAAGGCAAAAATCCAAAAATAACAAATTCAGAAAACCAAGAACTAGATGACTTCAGGTAAAAACACATGAGGGTAAAGAAACGACGAGGAACCAGCAAACAGCGACTGAACAAGAGGTGTGTAAATAGGAGACTGAACAAAGACCAGGCTAATCAGCTGATTGGGAGCAGGTGTGGACAGAGGGACCAAGAAGGGAGCTAGGAGAATGAGAGTGACACAAGAGGGCAACGGAGGGTGAACAAGAAATACATAAGAACTCAAAAAATATAACCAAAAGCAACTAGAATAACACAAGATTGAAATGAAACCAATAAACTATAAAACACAGAAAAACATGAGAGAAAAGGTTTATAATGAAATGTGACATCCCATAAAGTTGTCTCTATCTGAGACAAAACACCAATGTGAGAATAACATTTGGATCGAGAGCAAAGATGATTCAAAGAAAAGATGGAGCTTTTTTTTTATTATTAATATTACATTACAGTCACACAGCCGTATTGGGGCTATCAACTTACAGCAAAGTTATGAACAAGCACAGTGGCACACATAGCAGTGTAAAATTAGAGCTTTGACTTCCTGCTGGCAAAGAAACTTCCTGGTTTGGGAGAGAAGCATCTGGACAATACTTTCCCAGTGGCTCGCATGCTGGCAACTAAGTGAGGAGTCCCCACTGCGTCTGTCGGTGGAATAGAGAGCACAGCTAAGCAGTCTGTCCAGAATAACACATCATACAACTGTAGCCAAGGCACATGTCCAAAGAGGCAACAGAGGAAGACTAGGACAAATGAAACTCATTTGTGTGATGAAAAGATGGTAAAGTAAACACAAAAAAGTCTATAAACCAAGTTTTCAGCATAAGCTGAACCAGTCATTACAATAGAAACATATGCATGTAAAATACATTTGCCTGTATCAATACACAAAGTCTTTCCTACCAATAAAACTGTCCTATTCTAAAAAACAAGCACCTTTTTATTTTGCCCTTTTATTTTTTGTATTGCTTAACATTTTAGTGGGGATCTTCATAGAACAGAGGGAAAGCAGATACTGTTCAATCAACGGAAACAGAGTCACATTGAGACACTTGGATAGAATGAGGACAGTTCGGTCTGGATGAGGAAGAGAGGAGCCACAGCAGCTGTTCCTGTGTCTCTTCTGTTTTAGGGTGTATACCAAAGAAGCATGGCAGCACACCCTAGGGATATATCACAAAACGGCTTCTTAAAACAAAACCTAGTTATTATGCTTTCACTTTAACAGGCTTTCTTTTAGGTTTTAATCTACTACATCTGACATCTGTATTCCAATCTACAGACAAGCTGTGCATTGTGTTTGACTCAAACTTTGACGAAATTGCACTGAATGTTTCTGAAATTCATTCATTTTGTTGAATGTTGGTGGTATTATGTGACCTGTTATACATTATGAACTTACATTTGCTCCCAAATATAAACGTTATCTTCAAAATAAATAAATATAGAATATATTCAGACAGTACTGTTGTGTAATTATTTGTGTAAACAAACTAAACCGAATAACTTCATTAACTAATTTATTACTTTATAAATTCAGTTAAGGGCACTGCCAGCCAGTTAGGATTGGAACTTCCATGTTCTGTAAATCACATAACGGCAGCATTTACTCCAAGTAAAATGGTTAAAGTTAGCTTGAAATAACTCAAGATATCCAGATACTGGAAATTTTAAATAAGTTAAAGAGAGAGTCTTAAAATGTCTTCATTGGGATTTTTAAAGAGATGTCACCCAAAAATCTCACTTTATAAGATTTGGGGGTGACAGTAGTGTAAGAAGCAGGAGTTGTCTCTGTACTCTGTACTCTGCAACTGGGGGCTACTGTGTTCCAGGTGGATACAGGTTTTCCCAGATATTCAGTTATAATTAATGCTAGGTTCTAGCTTCAAATATATTTAGCCCTAAATAACATGGCCTGATCTTCATAGGTTTTGCTTTTGATCTTTGTATACGTATATTTGTTGGGATATTTCCTCTTTTATAATGGTTGGTGGGTTATGTTTCTGTCTCCCTCTGTTTTTTCTCCCTTAATTATTATACCCTCTCTATTTCTCACTTCACTTTCCATCTTAGTGTCCATTGCATATGTTTAGATTCCCCCCCCCCCAAAAAAAATTTAAATCATAGGAAAAAAAATTATATATTTTTGGTGTTCAGAACCTTATAAAGTGCATAATATTAATTAGCCCCACTTAGTGTTATATTATATATATATATATATAATATAACACTAAGTGGGGCTAATTAATATTATGCACTTTATAAGGTTCTGAACACCAAAAATATATAATTTTTTTTCCTATGATTTAAATTTTTTTTGGGGGGGGGGGAATCTAAACATATGCAATGGACACTAAGATGGAAAGTGAAGTGAGAAATAGAGAGGGTAAAATAATTAAGGGAGAAAAAACAGAGGGAGATTAGCCCCACTAAGTGGGGCTAATTAATATTATGCACTTTATAAGGTTCTGAACACCAAAAATAGGGCCCTACCACCTCACCCTGGGAACACTATACTCAGATGTCTGCATACAAGTTTGTTTTTTGGGTTATGTTTCTCATTAAGGGAAACATAAGGGCACAAACGAGGAATTGTCTGTCTGTTTTAATTGTTTTAATTGTCTGTTTTAATTGTCAATAATGCGGCTGCACCTTCTTTAAAATTTCTTTAAGTTTTCTTGGCTGACTCTGACCCTGTGCAGCAATCCTGCTACTTACAGTCACTCAAACTGCGAGGTTGCCCTGCCAGCTTCTCTGTAGAGTTCTGCAAGTTAGCAGCCACCGCTGGCTGGGAATTGTGCACCCTTAAAAGGGCTGTTTTTAAGGTTTTTGATGAGTCCCTAAAGGACAAGATAACTCTTGTTGAGGAGCCCCAAACCCTAAATGTGTTATTGAGCTAGTCATATGTTTGGATCAGGGGTCGAAGATGGGCCTGGTTGGAGAGGACTTCTCCACACCTACCCTTCTTCCAGAGCACGCTCCTAGCCGTTTTTTTTTGCTTCTGTTCAACCTCCTCCGGAACCCATGCAGGTGGGTAGGGCAGTAAACCTGTGCATCTGATGTACCTTACTGAATCGTTTTATTGATATGATATGTTTTGATAGCGGCCAAAAGATCGGGTCCATCGGCAGAAGCTGGAAGGCCAGCGGACCAAGCTTAGGTTTCGTTCTCCGCGTGTCCGTATCTCTGCCTTCCAGTAACCATAGTGACTCCCTGCAACACTCTTTGCCTCTCCACTTTTGTTGATTCTGGTTGTATCACATAAGGTCCCGTTCTCCTGGAGCTCTAATGCCAACTCAACGTTTGAGGAGTTAAAGAAAAGGTTCTCCCAGGCACACATTCTCGTGCACCCTTAAACTGTTATACTAGGGATCAATGCCTACAACACCAGGGTGGGTGCAGTTCTGTCCCAGCACTATGACAGAGACTAAAAACTCCATACCTGTACCTTCTTCACCCAACATCTGACTCCTTTGAATGGAATTATGATGTCGGAGACAGAGAGTTGCTGGCCATCAAGCTTGCGCTACAAGAATGGTTCGTGGGATCCAAGCAGCACATCATCATCTGGACTGATCATAAGAATTTAGCTTATCTGCACACTGCCAAACACCTTAATGCCAGGCAAGCCTGATTGTCCCTGTTCTTTTTCTATCTTAAACTTTCAATTACCTAACGCAGAGGTTGTAAGAATCGGAAGCCCAATGCCCTGTCTCACATGCCCCCCTGGACTCTGATAAAAACCGGCTCCTATCCTGCAACCTACTTTCCCCTTCAGCACCCTGGATTGGAATAAAGAGGACTACTGTATGTCCATCGATAAGGACATACAGTAGTACTTCCCAGCATGCCCAAACTGTGCCAAAACAAACCCCCTAACAAGCCTCCATTGGGCCTCTTTGGGCATGAAAACCATCCTCACCATTGTAGACCGTTTTTCTAAGGCCTGTCATCTCATAGTTTGCTATGAGATTTTCACCTCTGCCACAGGTACATTCTCTTCTTTGGTACCAACCCCAGACCAACGGCCAGACTGAACAGCTTAACCAGGAGCTTGAGTCTACCCTCCATTGCTTCACGTCGCCCAACCCATCATCATTCCTCCCTTGGGTTGAGTACGCTTACAGTAGTAGCCATTCAAAATTTCCCCACTTTTCTTGATGAGCCCTTGGCTGGTCATTGACTGGTCCCCAAAGATTCCTGTTTAAACATCAATCTTTGTACTAAAATATTGTTTCTGTGATGATTTGTGGATATTAAGATCTAAAGAGATCTGCCTAGACCCTGTAATTCAGTGAAAGGGCGGAGTCTGACAAAAAAAAAAATATGCATGCCTAGGAGAAGGCCAGGGACTGGAAGTTGGCTGTTATTCGGCTGGAGTTTGACTGGGAAGGGCCATTTTGAATTGCTGCTGATGTACAATAGCCACACCTCTACTGTCACTAGTTTTTCTCCTTTTGAGGTATCATTGGGATACCAGCCACCTCTCTGGGGAAGAGAGGCAGATCTCTGTCCTTTTTGTACAACACCATATCCACCACTGTCGCATGGTAGGGCCGCGGTCCTAAGGACTGCGTGCCTGGTTCCTCGATCCCTGTTCCAATTTTGATTGACGCCTTCCTGATTTCCTGTCCCTCCACATCTCAAAAGAAGGAGCTTTTACATTTTTTATTCCTTAAAGCATCTTAAAACATTTGGGAGATTTTGTAGACTGATACATCGACGTCACTGCTACTGTGGGTTAAAAAACGAACCCCCTTGCAAATCGCCTCTTATTGTTGCATCGGACCAATCCAAATCTCTTTGAGTTATTGTTGGATGACTGAGTATTAGATATAATACTCTGTGATTGTGGCTAATAAAGGAACCATTGTATTTTTAAGCTGTAGTCTTTTTTTGTTAATTTTACACAGTAAACGATTTATCACTCAGGTTGGATTCACTTTTCTTTTAGTAGCATCCGAAAAAACTGAGACATTTATTTGGTTGGTGATTAATAACATTGCTAAAAACCATAGCCTAAATTACTAATTTGGTGAAAGACAACTGGATTTTTTACAGCCAGATTCAGGAGTCTAACCCTTTTAGGAAAGTGGCTAAAAACCTTGTCAGTCAGCAGATTACAGTTATAATCATTCAACTGATAATAAATAACTAGCTTTACCCTTGATTTGAATGACCTATCAATTAACTAACTTCCAGTTCTAGTTAATTAATACACTGCCTGGCCAAAAAAAAAGTTGCCACCAAAAATAAAGGTAATTCACTCTGATACTTTGTTGACCGCCTTTAGCTTAGATTACGGCATGCATTCGCTGTGGTATTGTTTGGATAAGCTTCTGCAAAGTCACAAGTGTCGCATTAATTTTTCACCAAGATCTTGCATTGATGATGGTAGAGTCTGACCGATGCCAAAAGCCCTCTCTACCACATCCCAAAGATTCTCAATGGGGTTGAGGTCTGGACTCTGTGGTGGCCAATCCATGTGTGAAAATGATGTGTCATCTCCCTGAACCAATCTTTCACAATTTGAGCCCAATGAATCCTGGCATTGTCGCCTTGGAATATGCCTGTGCCATCAGGGATGAAAAAGTCTATTGATGGAATAACCTGGTCATTCAGTATATTCAGGTAGTCAGTTGATCTCATTCTTTTTTATCTTTATTATATTGTATAGTTGGATGTGTGTATATATAATATAAAACTGTAACTGGAGTGTGTAACAAAAGTAATTTCCCTCTGGGATTATTAAAGTATTTCTGATTCTGATTCTTTGAGCACATACTGTTGCTTAACCTAGACCTGGCCAACTGCAGCAACCGCAGATCATAACACTGCCCCCATAGGCTCGTACAGTAGGCACTAGGCATGGTGGGTGCATCACTTCACCTGCCTCTCTTCTTACCCTGATTCGCCCATCACTCTGGAACAGGGTAAATCTGGACTCATCAGACCCCATGACCTTCTTCCATTGCTCCACAGTCCAA